>NC_068455.1:65611527-65781135 GCF_023373465.1 Oncorhynchus keta | reverse complement strand
AGATACATTAGAGAGGAGGAGGGGAGAACACAGTCTAGTATAGCTACATTAGAGAGGAGGAGGAGGAGAACCAGTCTAGTATAGCTACATTAGAGAGGAGGAGGAGGGAGAACCAGTCTAGTATAGCTACCATTAGAGCTATATTAGGAGGAGGAGGAGGAGGTCTAGTAAATACAGTCTAGCATAGATACATTAGAGAGGAGGAGGAGGGAGAACAGTCTAGTATAGCTCATTAGAGAGAGGAGGAGGGAGAACCAGTCAAAGCTACAGAGGAGGAGGAGGGAGAACCAGTCTAGTATAGATACATTAGAGGAGGAGGAGTGAGAACCAGTCTAGTACAGCTACATTAGAGGAGGAGAGGAGGGAGAACCAGTCTAGTATAGATACATTAGAGAGGAGGAGGAGGGAGAACCAGTAGTACATCTACATTAGAGAGGAGGAGGGAGAACCAGTTAGTATATCTACATTAGAGAGGAGGAGGAGGAGAACCAGTCTAGTATAGATACATAGAGAGGAGGAGGAGGAGTATAGTCTAGTACATTACATTAGAGGAGGAGGAGGGGAGAACCAGTCTAGTATAGATACATTAGAGAGGAGGAGGGAGAACCAGTCTAGTACCCAGCTACATTAGAGAGGAGGAGGAGGGAGAACCAGTCTAGTATAGATACATTAGAGAGGAGGAGGAGGGAGAACCAGTCTAGTATAGATACATTAGAGAGGAGGAGGAGGGAGAACAAGTCTAGTATAGCTACATTAGAATGGAGGAGTGAGAACCAGTCTAGTATAGATACATTAGAGAGGAGGAGGAGGGAGAACAAGTCTAGTATAGCTACATTAGAATGGAGGAGTGAGAACCAGTCTAGTATAGCTACATTAGAGAGGAGGCGGAGGCAGAACCAGTGTAGTATAGATACATCAGAAAGGAGGAGGAGGGAGAACCAGTGTAGTATAGATACATTAGAATGGAGGAGTGAGAACCAGTCTAGTAATGCTACATTAAAGAGGAGGAGGGAGAACCAGTCTAGTATAGATACATTAGAGAGGAGGAGGAGGGAGAACAAGTCAAGCATAGATACATTAGAGAGGAGGAGGAGGGAGAACAGTCTAGTATAGATACATTAGAGAGGAGGAGGAGGGAGAACCAGTCTAGTATAGCTACATTAGAGAGGAGGAGGAGGGAGAACCAGTGTAGTATAGATACATTAGAGAGGAGGAGGAGGGGAGTCTAGTATAGGAGAACCAGTGTAGTATGCTACATTAGAAGAGGAGGAGGGAGAACCAGTCTAGTTAGCTACATTAGAGAGGAGGAGGAGGAGAACCAGTCTAGTACATCTACATTAGAGAGGAGGAGGAGGAGAACCAGTCTAGTATAGATACATTAGAGAGGAGGAGGAGAGAGCCAAGAGGAGGAGGGGAGAACAAGTCAAGCATAGATACATTAGAGAGGAGGAGGTAGAACCAGTCAAGTACAGCTACATTAGAGAGGAGGATGAGGGAAAAGCAGTGTAGTATAGATACATTAGTGAGGAGGAGGAGGGAGAACAGTCTAGTATAGCTACATTAGAGAGGAGGAGGAGGAATACCAGTGTAGTATACATACATTAGAGAGGAGGAGGAGGGAGAACAAGTCTAGTATAGCTACAATAGAGAGGAGGAGGGAGAACCAGTCTAGTAAGCTACATTAAAGAGGAGGAGGGAGAACCAGTCTAGTATAGATACATTAGAGAGGAGGAGGAGGGAGAACCAGTCAAGCATAGATACATTGGAGAGGAGGAGGAGGAGAACCATTCTAGTACATCTACATTAGAGAGGAGGAGGAGGGAGAACCAGTCAAGCATAGATACATTAGAGAGGAGGAGGAGGAGAACCAGTAGAGATACATTAGAGAGGAGGAGGAGGGAGAACAAGTCTAGTATAGCTACATTAGAGAGGAGGAGGAGTACCAGTCTAGTATAATACATTAGAGAGGAGGAGGGGAGAACCAGTCTAGTATAGATACATTAGAGAGGAGGAGGAGGGAGAACCAGTCTAGTATAGCTACATTAGAGAGGAGAGGAGGGAGAACCAGTAGTATAGATACATTAGTGAGGAGGAGGGAGAACACGTCTAGTATAGCTACATTAGAGAGGAGGAGGAGGAGAACCAGTCTAGTATAGCTACATAGAGAGGAGGAGGGAGAACCAGTCTAGTAATGCTACATTAAAGAGGAGGAGGGAGAACCAGTCTAGTATAGCTACATTAGAGAGGAGGAGGGAGAACCAGTCTAGTATAGATACATTAGAGAGGAGGAGGAGGGAGAACCAGTCTAGTCTAGCTACATTAGAGAGAGGAGGAGGAGGGAGAACCAGTCTAGTATAGATACATTAGAGGAGGAGGAGGGAGAACAAGTCTAGTATAGCTACATTAGAGAGGAGGAGGAGTACCAGTCTAGTATAGATACATTAGAGAGTAAGAGTGGAGAACCAGTCTAGTATAGATACATTAGAGAGGAGGAGGAGGGAGAACCAGTCTAGTATAGCTACATTAGAGAGGAGGAGGAGGGAGAACCAGTATAGTAGAGATACATTAGAGAGGAGGATGAGGGAGAACCAGTCTAGTATAGATACATTAGAGAGGAGGAGTGAGGATCAGTCTAGTAAAGCTACATTAAGGAGGAGGAGGGAGAACCAGTGTAGTATAGATACATTAGAGAGGAGGAGGAGTGAGAACCATTCTAGTACATCTACATTAGAGAGGAGGAGGAGGGAGAACCAGTCAAGCATAGATACATTAGAGAGGAGGAGGAGGGAGAACAAGTCAAGCATAGATACATTAGAGAGGAGGAGGTAGAACCAGTCAAGTACAGCTACATTAGAGAGGAGGATGAGGGAGAAGCAGTGTAGTATAGATACATTAGTGAGGAGGAGGAGGGAGAACACGTCTAGTATAGCTACATTAGAGAGGAGGAGGAGGGAGAACCAGTGTAGTATACATACATTAGAGAGGAGGAGGAGGGAGAACAAGTCTAGTATAGCTACATTAGAGAGGAGGAGGAGGGAGAACCAGTCTAGTAATGCTACATTAAAGAGGAGGAGGGAGAACCAGTCTAGTATAGATACATTAGAGAGGAGGAGGGAGAACCAGTCTAGTATAGATACATTGGAGAGGAGGAGGAGGAGAACCAGTCTAGTACATCTACATTAGAGAGGAGGAGGAGGAGAACCAGAAGCATAGATACATTAGAGAGGAGGAGGACGGAGAACCAGTGTAGTATAGATACATTAGAGAGGAGGAGGGAGAACAGTCTAGTATAGCTACATTAGAGAGGAGGAGGGAGTACCAGAGATACATTAGAGAGGAGAACAAGTCTAGTATAGCTACATTAGAATGGAGGACTGAGAACCAGTCTAGTATAGCTACATTAGAGAGGAGGAGGTGGGAGAACCAGTCTAGTATAGATACATTAGAATGGAGGAGTGAGAACCAGTCTAGTAAAGCTACATTAGAGAGGAGGAGGGAGAACCAGTCTAGTAATGCTACAATAGAGAGGAGGAGGGAGAACCAGTCTAGTAATGCTACATTAAAGAGGAGGAGGGAGAACCAGTCTAGTATAGCTACATTAGAGAGGAGGAGGAGGGAGAACCAGTCTAGTATAGATACATTAGAGAGGAGGAGGAGGGAGAACCAGTCTAGTATAGATACATTAGAGAGGAGGAGGAGGGAGAACCAGTGTAGTATAGATACATTAGAGAGGAGGAGGTAGAACCAGTCTAGTATAGCTACATTAGAGAGGAGGAGGGAGTACCAGTCTAGTATAGATCATTAGTATAGAACCAGTCTACATTACATTAGAGAGGAGGAGGAGGGAGAACCAGTCTAGTATAGCTACATTAGAGAGGAGGAGGAGGGAGAACCAGTCTAGTATAGATACATTAGAGAGGAGGAGGAGGGAGAACAAGTCTAGTATAGCTACAATAGAGAGGAGGAGGGAGAACCAGTCTAGTAATGCTACATTAAAGAGGAGGAGGGAGAACCAGTCTAGTAAAGCTACATTAGAGAGGAGGAGGAGTGAGAACAAGTCTAGTACATCTACATTAGAGGAGGAGGAGGAGAACCAGTGTAGTATAGATACATTAGAGAGGAGGAGGAGGGAGAACAAGTCTAGTATAGGAGAGAGGAGGAGGGAGAACCAGTCTAGTATATGCTACATTAGAGAGGAGGAGGGAGAACCAGTCAAGTATAGATACATTAGAGAGGAGGAGGAGGGAGAACCAGTGTAGTATAGCTACATTAGAGAGGAGGAGGAGGGAGAACCAGTCTAGTATAGATACATTAGAGAGGAGGAGGAGGGAGAACAAGTCTAGTATATCTACATTAGAGAGGAGGAGGGAGTACCAGTCTAGTATAGATACATTAGAGAGGAGGATGAGGAGAAGCAGTGTAGTATAGATACATTAGTGAGGAGGAGGAGGGAGAACCAGTCTAGTATAGCTACATTAGAGAGGAGGAGGAGGGAGAACCAGTCTAGTATAGATACATTAGAGAGGAGGAGGAGGAGGGAGAACCAGTCTAGTATAGCTACAATAGAGAGGAGGAGGGAGAACCAGTCTAGTAATGCTACATTAAAGAGGAGGAGGGAGAACCAGTCTAGTATAGATACATTAGAGAGGAGGAGGAGGGAGAACCAGTCAAGCATAGATACATTGGAGAGGAGGAGGAGGAGAACCATTCTAGTACATCTACATTAGAGAGGAGGACGAGGGAGAACCAGTCAAGCATAGATACATTAGAGAGGAGGAGGAGGGAGAACCAGTGTAGTATAGATACATTAGAGAGGAGGAGGAGGGAGAACAAGTCTAGTATAGCTACATTAGAGAGGAGGAGGGAGTACCAGTCTAGTATAGATACATTAGAGAGTAAGAGTGCGAACCAGTCTAGTAATGCTACATTAAGGAGGAGGAGGGAGAACCAGTGTAGTATAGATACATTAGAGAGGAGGAGGCAGAACCAGTGTAGTATAGATACATTAGAGAGGAGGAGGAGGGAGAACAAGTCTAGTATAGCTACATTAGAATGGAGGAGTGAGAACCAGTCTAGTATAGCTACATTAGAGAGGAGGAGGGAGAACCAGTCTAGTAATGCTACATTAGAGAGGAGGAGGAGGGAGAACCAGTGTAGTATAGATACATTAATGAGGAGGAGGGAGAACCAGTCTAGTATAGATACATTAGAGAGGAGGAGGAGGGAGAACCAGTCTAGTATAGATACATTAGAGAGGAGGAGGAGGGAGAACCAGTCTCGTATAGATACATTAGAGAGGAGGAGGGAGTACCAGTCTAGTATAGATACATTAGAGAGTAAGAGGGAGAACCAGTCTAGTATAGATACATTAGTGAGGAGGAGGAGGGAGAACACGTCTCGTATAGCTACATTAGAGAGGAGGAGGAGGGAGAACCAGTCTAGTATAGATACATTAGAGAGGAGGAGGAGGGAGAACAGTCTAGTATAGCTACATAGAGAGGAGGAGGGAGAACCAGGTAATGCTACATTAAAGAGGAGGAGGGAGAACAGTCAGTACATTAGAGAGGAGGAGGAGTGAGAACAAGTCTAGTACATCTACATTAGAGAGGAGGAGGAGGGAGAACCAGTCTAGTATAGATACATTAGAGAGGAGGAGGAGGGAGAACCAGTCTAGTATAGATACATTAGAGAGGAGGAGGTAGAACCAGTCAAGTACAGCTACATTAGAGAGGAGGATGAGGGAGAAGCAGTGTAGTATAGATACATTAGAGAGGAGGAGGAGGGAGAACAAGTCTAGTATAGCTACATTAGAGAGGAGGAGGAGGGAGAACCAGTGTAGTATACATACATTAGAGAGGAGGAGGAGGAGAACAAGTCTAGTATAGCTACAATAGAGAGGAGGAGGGAGAACCAGTCTAGTAATGCTACATTAAAGAGGAGGAGGGAGAACCAGTCTAGTATAGATACATTAGAGAGGAGGAGGAGGGAGAACCAGTATAGATACATTGGAGAGGAGGAGGAGTGAGAACCATTCTAGTACATCTACATTAGAGAGGAGGACGAGGGAGAACCAGTCAAGCATAGATACATTAGAGAGGAGGAGGAGGGAGAACCAGTCTAGTATAGATACATTAGAGAGGAGGAGGGAGAACCAGTCTAGTATAGATACATTAGAGAGGAGGAGGGAGTACCAGTCTAGTATAGATACATTAGAGAGTAAGAGGGAGAACCAGTCTAGTATAGATACATTAGTGAGGAGGAGGAGGGAGAACACGTCTCGTATAGCTACATTAGAGAGGAGGAGGAGGGAGAACCAGTCTAGTATAGATACATTAGAGAGGAGGAGTGAGGATCAGTCTAGTATAGATACATTATAGAGGAGGAGGAGGGAGAACCAGTCAAGCATAGATACATTGGAGAGGAGGAGGACGGAGAACCAGTCTAGTAATGCTACATTAAAGAGGAGGAGGGAGAACCAGTCTAGTATAGCTACATTAGAGAGGAGGAGGAGGAGAACCAGTGTAGTATAGATACATTAGAGAGGAGGAGGAGGGAGAACCAGTCTAGTATAGATACATTAGAGAGGAGGAGGAGGGAGAACCAGTCTAGTATAGATACATTAGAGGAGGAGGACTGAGAACAAGTCTAGTATAGCTACATTAGAGAGGAGGAGGAGTACCAGTCTAGTATAGATACATTAGAGAGTAAGAGAACCAGTCTAGTATAGATACATTAGAGAGGAGGAGGAGGGAGAACCAGTCTAGTATAGCTACATTAGAGAGGAGGAGGAGGGAGAACCAGTGTAGTATACATACATTAGAGAGGAGGAGGAGGGAGAACAAGTCTAGTATAGCTACAATAGAGAGGAGGAGGGAGAACCAGTCTAGTATAGCTACATTAAAGAGGAGGAGGGAGAACCAGTCTAGTAAAGCTACATTAGAGAGGAGGAGGAGGAGAACAGTCTAGTACATCTACATTAGAGAGGAGGAGGAGGGAGAACCAGTCTAGTATAGATACATTAGAGAGGAGGAGGAGGGAGAACCAGTCTAGTATAGCTACATTAGAGAGGAGGAGGGAGAACCAGTCTAGTAATGCTACATTAGAGAGGAGGAGGGAGAACCAGTCTAGTATAGATACATTAGAGAGGAGGAGGAGGGAGAACCAGTGTAGTATAGCTACATTAGAGAGGAGGAGGAGGGAGAACCAGTGTAGTATAGATACATTAGAGAGGAGGAGGAGGGAGAACAAGTCTAGTATATCTACATTAGAGAGGAGGAGGAGTACCAGTCTAGTATAGATACATTAGAGAGGAGGAGGAGGAGAACCAGTCTAGTATAGATACATTAGAGAGGAGGAGGAGGGAGAACAAGTCAAGCATAGATACATTAGAGAGGAGGAGGAGGGAGAACCAGTGTAGTATAGATACATTAGAGAGGAGGAGGGAGAACAAGTCTAGTATAGCTACATTAGAGAGGAGGAGGGACCAGTCTAGTATAGATACATTAGAGAGTAAGAGGAGAACCAGTCTAGTATAGATACATTAGAGAGGAGGAGGAGGGAGAACCAGTCTAGTATAGCTACATTAGAGAGGAGGAGGAGGGAGAACCAGTGTAGTATACATACATTAGAGAGGAGGAGGAGGGAGAACAAGTCTAGTATAGCTACATAGAGAGGAGGAGGGAGAACCAGTCTAGTAATGTTACATTAAAGAGGAGGAGGGAGAACCAGTCTAGTATAGATACATTAGAGAGGAGGAGGAGTGAGAACCATTCTAGTACATCTACATTAGAGAGGAGGAGGAGGGAGAACCAGCCAAGCATAGATACATTAGAGAGGAGGAGGAGGGAGAACCAGTCTAGTACAGCTACATTAGAGAGGAGGAGGGAGAACCAGTCTAGTAATGCTACATTAAAGAGGAGGAGGGAGAACCAGTCTAGTATAGATACATTAGAGAGGAGGAGGAGGGAGAACCAGTCAAGCATAGATACATTAGAGAGGAGGAGGAGGGAGAACCAGTAGTATAGATACATTAGAGAGGAGGAGGAGGGAGAACAAGTCTAGTATATCTACATTAGAGAGGAGGAGGAGGTATAGATACATTAGAGAGGAGGATGAGGGAGAAGCAGTGTAATATAGATACATTAGTGAGGAGGAGGAGGGAGAACACGTCTAGTATAGCTACATTAGAGAGGAGGAGGAGGAGGGAGTACCAGTGTAGTATACATACATTAGAGAGGAGGAGGAGGGAGAACAAGTCTAGTATAGCTACAATAGAGAGGAGGTGGGAGAACCAGTCTAGTAATGCTACATTAAAGAGGAGGAGGGAGAACCAGTCTAGTATAGATACATTAGAGAGGAGGAGGAGGGAGAACCAGTCAAGCATAGATACATTGGAGAGGAGGAGGGAGAACCATTCTAGTACATCTACATTAGAGAGGAGGAGGAGGGAGAACCAGTCAAGCATAGATACATTAGAGAGGAGGAGGACGGAGAACCAGTGTAGTATAGATACATTAGAGAGGAGGAGGAGGGAGAACAAGTCTAGTATAGCTACATTAGAGAGGAGGAGGAGGGAGAACCAGTCTAGTATAGATACATTAGAGAGTAAGAGTGCGAACCAGTCTAGTATAGATACATTAGAGAGGAGGAGGAGGGAGAACCAGTCTAGTATAGATACATTAGAGAGGAGGAGGGAGAACCAGTCTAGTATAGCTACATTAGAGAGGAGGAGGAGGGAGAACCAGTCTAGTATAGCTACAATAGAGAGGAGGAGGGAGAACCAGTCTAGTAATGCTACATTAAAGAGGAGGAGGGAGAACCAGTCTAGTATAGCTACATTAGAGAGGAGGAGGAGGGAGAACCAGTCTAGTATAGATACATTAGAGAGGAGGAGGGAGAACAAGTCAAGTATAGCTACATTAGAGAGGAGGAGGAGGAAGAACCTGTGTAGTATAGATACATTAGAGAGGAGGACTGAGAACAAGTCTAGTATAGCTACATTAGAGAGGAGGAGGAGGGAGTACCAGTCTAGTATAGATACATTAGAGAGTAAGAGTGAGAACCAGTCTAGTATAGATACATTAGAGAGGAGGAGGAGGGAGAACCAGTCTAGTATAGCTACATTAGAGAGGAGGAGGAGGGAGAACCAGTGTAGTATACATACATTAGAGAGGAGGAGGGAGAACCAGTCTAGTATAGATACATTAAAGAGGAGGAGGGAGAACCAGTCTAGTATAGCTACATTAGAGAGGAGGAGGAGTGAGAACCATTCTAGTACATCTACATTAGAGAGGAGGACGAGGGAGAACCAGTCAAGCATAGATACATTAGAGAGGAGGAGGAGGGAGAACAAGTCAAGCATAGATACATTAGAGAGGAGGAGGTAGAACCAGTCAAGTACAGCTACATTAGAGAGGAGGATGAGGGAGAACCAGTGTAGTATACATACATTAGAGAGGAGGAGGAGGGAGAACAAGTCTAGTATAGCTACATTAGAGAGGAGGAGGAGGGAGAACCAGTCTAGTATAGATACATTAGAGAGGAGGAGGAGGGAGAACCAGTCTAGTATAGCTACAATAGAGAGGAGGAGGGAGAACCAGTCTAGTAATGCTACATTAAAGAGGAGGAGGGAGAACCAGTCTAGTATAGATACATTAGAGAGGAGGAGGGAGAACCAGTCAAGCATAGATACATTGGAGAGGAGGAGGAGTGAGAACCATTCTAGTACATCTACATTAGAGAGGAGGACGAGGGAGAACCAGTCAAGCATAGATACATTAGAGAGGAGGAGGAGGGAGAACCAGTGTAGTATAGATACATTAGAGAGGAGGAGGGAGAACAAGTCTAGTATAGCTACATTAGAGAGGAGGAGGGAGAACCAGTCTAGTAAAGCTACATTAGAGAGGAGGAGATGGGAGAACCAGTCTAGTATAGATACATTAGAGAGGAGGAGGAGGGAGAACCAGTCTAGTATAGATACATTAGAGAGGAGGAGGAGGAGAACCAGTCTAGTATAGATACATTAGTGAGGAGGAGGGAGAACACGTCTAGTATAGCTACATTAGAAGGAGGAGGGAGAACCAGTCTAGTATAGCTACATTAGAGAGGAGGAGGGAGAACCAGTCTAGTAATGCTACATTAAAGAGGAGGAGGAAGAACCAGTCAAGCATAGATACATTGGAGAGGAGGAGTAATGAGAACCATTCTAGTACATCTACATTAGAGAGGAGGAGGAGGGAGAACCAGTCAAGCATAGATACATTAGAGAGGAGGAGGAGGGAGAACCTGTGTAGTATAGATACATTAGAGAGGAGGACTGAGAACAAGTCTAGTATAGCTACATTAGAGAGGAGGAGGGAGTACCAGTCTAGTATAGATACATTAGAGAGTAAGAGTGCGAACCAGTCTAGTATAGATACATTAGAGAGGAGGAGGAGGGAGAACCAGTCTAGTATAGCTACATTAGAGAGGAGGAGGAGGGAGAACCAGTGTAGTATACATACATTAGAGAGGAGGAGGAGGGAGAACAAGTCTAGTATAGCTACAATAGAGAGGAGGAGGGAGAACCAGTCTAGTAATGCTACATTAAAGAGGAGGAGGGAGAACCAGTCTAGTAAAGCTACAGGAGAGGAGGAGGAGTGAGAACAAGTCTAGTACATCTACATTAGAGAGGAGGAGGAGGGAGAACCAGTCAAGCATAGATACATTAGAGAGGAGGAGGAGGGAGAACAGTCTAGTATAGCTACATTAGAGAGGAGGAGGGAGAACCAGTCTAGTAAGCTACATTAGAGGAGGAGGAGGGAGAACCAGTCAAGCATAGATACATTAGAGAGGAGGAGGAGGAGAACCAGTCAAGTACAGCTACATTAGAGAGGAGGAGGAGGGAGAACCAGTGTAGTATAGATACATTAGAGAGGAGGAGGAGGGAGAACAAGTCTAGTATAGCTACATTAGAATGGAGGAGTGAGAACCAGTCTAGTATAGCTACATTAGAGAGGAGGAGGAGGAGAACAAGTCTAGTATAGATACATTAGAGAGGAGGAGGAGGGAGAACCAGTCAAGCATAGATACATTAGAGAGGAGGAGGAGGAGAACCAGTGTAGTATAGATACATTAGAGAGGAGGAGGGAGAACAAGTCTAGTATAGCTACATTAGAGAGGAGGAGGGAGTACCAGTCTAGTATAGATACATTAGAGAGGAGAACCAGTCTAGTATAGATACATTAGAGAGGAGGAGGAGGGAGAACCAGTCTAGTATAGCTACATTAGAGAGGAGGAGGAGGGAGAACCAGTCTAGTATAGATACATTAGTGAGGAGGAGGGAGAACAGTCTAGTATAGCTACATTAGAGAGGAGGAGGAGGGAGAACCAGTCTAGTATAGCTACATTAGAGAGGAGGAGGGAGGAGTAATGCTACATTAAAGAGGAGGAGGGAGAACCAGTCTAGTATAGCTACATTAGAGAGGAGGAGGAGGGAGAACCAGTGTAGTATAGATACATTAGAGAGGAGGAGGAGGGAGAACCAGTCTAGTATAGATACATTAGAGAGGAGGAGGAGGGAGAACCAGTCTAGTATAGATACATTAGAGAGGAGGAGGAGGGAGAACCAGTCTAGTATAGCTACATTAGAGAGGAGGAGGGAGAACCAGTCTAGTATAGATACATAGATACCAGTCTAGTATAGATACATTAGAGAGGAGGAGGAGGAGAACCAGTCTAGTATAGCTACATTAGAGAGGAGGAGGAGGGAGAACCAGTGTAGTATAGATACATTAGAGAGGAGGAGGAGGGAGAACAAGTCTAGTATAGCTACATTAGAGAGGAGGAGGGAGAACCAGTCTAGTAATGCTACATTAAAGAGGAGGAGGGAGAACCAGTCTAGTAAAGCTACATTAGAGAGGAGGAGGAGGAGAACAAGTCTAGTACATCTACATTAGAGAGGAGGAGGAGGGAGAACCAGCCAAGCATAGATACATTAGAGAGGAGGAGGAGGGAGAACAGTCTAGTATAGCTACATTAGAGAGGAGGAGGGAGAACCAGTCTAGTAATGCTACATTAGAGAGGAGGAGGGAGAACCAGTCAAGCATAGATACATTAGAGAGGAGGAGGAGGGAGAACCAGTCTAGTATAGCTACATTAGAGAGGAGGAGGAGGGAGAACCAGTGTAGTATAGATACATTAGAGAGGAGGAGGAGGGAGAACAAGTCTAGTATATCTACATTAGAGAGGAGGAGGAGTACCAGTCTAGTATAGATACATTAGAGAGGAGGAGGAGGGAGAACAAGTCTAGTATAGATAAATTAGAGAGGAGGAGGAGGGAGAACAAGTCAAGCATAGATACATTAGAGAGGAGGAGGTAGAACCAGTCAAGTACAGCTACATTAGAGAGGAGGATGAGGGAGAAGCAGTGTAGTATAGATACATTAGTGAGGAGGAGGAGGGAGAACACGTCTAGTATAGCTACATTAGAGAGGAGGAGGAGGGAGAACCAGTAGTATACATACATTAGAGAGGAGGAGGAGGGAGAACCAGTCTAGTATAGATACATTAGAGAGGAGGAGGAGGGAGAACAAGTCTAGTATAGCTACATAAGAGAGGAGGACGGGAGAACCAGTCTATTATAGATACATTGGAGAGGAGGAGGAGTGAGAACCATTCTAGTACATCTACATTAGAGAGGAGGACGAGGGAGAACCAGTCAAGCATATATACATTAGAGAGGAGGAGGAGGGAGAACCAGTCTAGTACAGCTACATTAGAGAGGAGGAGGAGGGAGAACCAGTATAGTAGAGATACATTAGAGAGGAGGAGTGAGGATCAGTCTAGTAAATCTACATTAGAGAGGAGGAGGAGGAGGGAGAACCAGTCAAGCATAGATACATTAGAGAGGAGGAGGAGGGAGAACCAGTCTAGTACAGCTACATTAGAGAGGAGGAGGAGGGAGAACCAGTATAGTAGAGATACATTAGAGAGGAGGAGGAGGGAGAACCAGTCTAGTATAGATACATTAGAGAGGAGGAGGAGAACCAGTCTAGTAAAGCTACATTGAAGAGGAGGAGGGAGAACCAGTCTAGTATAGATACATTAGAGAGGAGGAGGCAGAACCAGTGTAGTATAGATACATTAGAGAGGAGGAGGAGGGAGAACAAGTCTAGTATAGCTACATTTGAATGGAGGAGTGAGAACCAGTCTAGTATAGATACATTAGAGAGTAAGAGTGAGAACCAGTCTAGTATAGATACATTAGAGAGGAGGAGGAGGGAGAACCAGTCTAGTATATCTACATTAGAGAGGAGGAGGAGGGAGAACCAGTCTAGTACAGCTACATTAGAGAGGAGGAGGAGGGAGAACAAGTCAAGCATAGATACATTAGAGAGGAGGAGGTAGAACCAGTCAAGTACAGCTACATTAGAGAGGAGGATGAGGGAGAAGCAGTGTAGTATAGATACATTAGTGAGGAGGAGGAGGGAGAACACGTCTAGTATAGCTACATTAGAGAGGAGGAGGGAGAACCAGTCTAGTAATGCTACATTAGAGAGGAGGAGGGAGAACCAGTCTAGCATAGATACATTAGAGAGGAGGAGGGAGAACCAGTGAAGTATAGATACATTAGAGAGGAGGAGGAGGGAGAACCAGTCTAGTATAGATACATTAGAGAGGAGGAGGAGGGAGAACAAGTCTAGTATAGCTACATTTGAATGGAGGAGTGAGAACCAGTCTAGTATAGATACATTAGAGAGTAAGAGTGCGAACCAGTCTAGTATAGATACATTAGAGAGGAGGAGGAGGGAGAACCAGTCTAGTATATCTACATTAGAGAGGAGGAGGAGGGAGAACCAGTCTAGTACAGCTACATTAGAGAGGAGGAGGAGGGAGAACAAGTCAAGCATAGATACATTAGAGAGGAGGAGGTAGAACCAGTCAAGTACAGCTACATTAGAGAGGAGGATGAGGGAGAAGCAGTGTAGTATAGATACATTAGTGAGGAGGAGGAGGGAGAACACGTCTAGTATAGCTACATTAGAGAGGAGGAGGGAGAACCAGTCTAGTAATGCTACATTAGAGAGGAGGAGGAGGGAGAACCAGTCTAGTATAGCTACATTAGAGAGGAGGAGGAGGGAGAACCAGTGTCGTATAGATACATTAGAGAGGAGGAGGAGGGAGAACCAGTGTAGTATAGATACATTAGAGAGGAGGAGGAGGGAGAACAGTCTAGTATAGCTACATTAGAGAGGAGGAGGGAGTACCAGTCTAGTATAGATACATTAGAGAGTAAGAGTGTGAACCAGTGTAGTATAGATACATTAGAGAGGAGGAGGAGGGAGAACCAGTCTAGTAATGCTACATTAGAGAGGAGGAGGGAGAACCAGTCCATAGATACATTAGAGAGGAGGAGGAGGGAGAACCAGTGTAGTATAGATACATCAGAAAGGAGGAGGAGGGAGAACCAGTGTAGTATAGATACATTAGAATGGAGGAGTGAGAACAAGTCTAGTAAAGCTACATTCAAGTGGAGGAGGGAGAACCAGTCTAGTAATGCTACATTAAAGAGGAGGAGGGAGAAACAGTCTAGTATAGATACATTAGAGAGGAGGAGGAGGGAGAACAAGTCAAGCATAGATACATTAGAGAGGAGGAGGAGGGAGAACCTGTGTAGTATAGATACATTAGAGAGGAGGAGGAGGGAGAACAAGTCTAGTATAGCTACATTAGAGAGGAGGAGGTAGAACCAGTCAAGTATAGATACATTAGAGAGGAGGAGGAGGGAGAACCAGTCTAGTATAGATACATTAGAGAGGAGGAGGAGGGAGAACAAGTCAAGCATAGATAGCTACATTAGAGAGGAGGAGGTAGAACCAGTCAAGTACAGCTACATTAGAGAGGAGGAGGAGGGAGAAGCAGTGTAGTATAGATACATTAGTGAGGAGGAGGAGGGAGAACAGTCTAGTATAGCTACATTAGAGAGGAGGAGGAGGGAGAACCAGTGTAGTATACATACATTAGAGAGGAGGAGGAGGGAGAACCAGTCAAGCATAGATACATTAGAGAGGAGGAGGAGGGAGAACCAGTGAAGTATAGATACATTAGAGGAGGAGGAGGGAGAACCAGTGTAGTATAGATACATTAGAGAGGAGGAGGAGGAGAACAAGTCTAGTATAGCTACATTAGAGAGGAGAGGAGTACCAGTCTAGTATAGATACATTAGAGAGTAAGAGTGTGAACCAGTCTAGTATAGATACATTAGAGAGGAGGAGGAGGGAGAACCAGTCTAATATAGATACATAAGAGAGGAGGACATGCGAGAACCAGTCTAGTAATGCTACATTAAAGAGGAGGAGGGAGAACACGTCTAGTATAGATACATTAGAGAGGAGGGAGAACCAGTCTAGTAAAGCTACATTAGAGAGGAGGAGGAGGGAGAACCAGTCTAGTATAGATACATTAGAGAGGAGGAGGAGGGAGAACCAGTGTAGTATAGATACATTAGAGAGGAGGAGGAGTGAGAACCATTCTAGTACATCTACATTAGAGAGGATGAGGAGGGAGAACCAGTCAAGCATAGATACATTCGAGAGGAGGAGGAGGGAGAACCAGTCTAGTAAAGCTACATTACAGAGGAGGAGGAGGGAGAACCAGTGTAGTATAGATACATTAGAGAGGAGGAGGAGGGAGAACCATTCTAGTACAGCTACATTAGAGAGGATGAGGAGGGAGAACCAGTCTAGTATAGATACATTAGAGAGTAAGAGTGCGAACCAGTCTAGTATAGATACATTAGAGAGGAGGAGGAGGGAGAACCAGTCTAGTATAGCTACATTAGAGAGGAGGAGGAGGGAGAACCAGTCTAGTATAGATACATTAGAGAGGAGGAGGAGGGAGAACAAGTCAGCATAGATACATTAGAGAGGAGGAGGTAGAACCAGTCAAGTACAGCTACATTAGAGAGGAGGATGAGGGAGAAGCAGTGTAGTATAGATGCATTAGTGAGGAGGAGGAGAACAGTCTATTATAGCTACATTAGAGAGGAGGAGGAGGGAGAACCAGTGTAGTATACATACATTAGAGAGGAGGAGGAGGGAGAACAAGTCTAGTATAGCTACATTAGAGAGGAGGAGGGGAGTACCAGTCTAGTATAGATACATTAGAGAGGAGGAGGAGGGAGAACCAGTCTAGTATAGCTACATTAGAGAGGAGGAGGACGGAGAACCAGTGTAGTAAATCTACATTAGAGAGGAGGAGGAGGAGGGAGAACCAGTCAAGCATAGATACATTAGAGAGGAGGAGGAGGGATAACCAGTCTAGTACAGCTACATTAGAGAGGAGGAGGGAGAGTCTAGGAGAGAGTAAGAGTGTGAACCAGTCTAGTATAGATACATTAGAGAGGAGGAGGAGGGAGAACCAGTCTAGTATAGATACATTAGAGAGTAAGAGTGTGAACCAGTCTAGTATAGATACATTAGAGAGGAGGAGTAGGGAGAACCAGTCTAGTATAGATACATAAGAGAGGAGGAGGGAGAACCAGTCTAGTAATGCTACATTAAAGAGGAGGAGGAGGTCTAGTATAGCTACATTAGAGAGGAGGAGGAGGGAGAACCAGTCTAGTATAGATACATTAGAGAGGAGGAGTGAGGATCAGTCTAGTAAATCTACATTAGAGAGGAGGAGGAGGGAGAACCAGTCAAGCATAGATACATTCGAGAGGAGGAGGAGGGAGAACCAGTCTAGTACAGCTACATTAGAGAGGAGAAGGAGGGAGAACCAGTATAGTAGAGATACATTAGAGAGGAGGAGGAGAGAGAACCAGTCAAGTATAGATACATTAGAGAGGAGGCTTGAGGATCAGTCTAGTAAAGCAACATTAGAGAGGAGGAGGAGGGAGAACCAGTCTAGTGTAGCTACATTAGAATGGAGGAGTGAGAACCAGTCTAGTATAGCTACATTAGAGAGGAGGAGGAGGGAGAACCAGTCTAGTATAGATACATTAGAATGGAGGAGTGAGAACCAGTCTAGTATAGCTACATTAGAGAGGAGGAGGAGGGAGAACCAGTCTAGTATAGCTACATTAGAAAGGAGGAGGAGTGAGAACAAGTCTAGTATAGCTACATTAGAGAGGAGGAGGGAGAACCAGTCTAGTATAGATACATTAGAGAGTAAGAGAGGGAGAACCAGTCTAGTATAGATACATTAGAGAGGAGGAGGAGGGAGAACCAGTGTAGTATAGATACATTAGAGAGGAGGAGGAGGGAGAACAAGTCTAGTATAGCTACATTAGAGAGGAGGAGGGAGTACCAGTCTAGTATAGATACATTAGAGAGTAAGAGGAGAACCAGTCTAGTATAGATACATTAGAGAGGAGGAGGAGGGAGAACCAGTCTAGTATAGATACATAAGAGAGGAGGAGGAGAACCAGTCTAGTAATGCTACATTAAAGAGGAGGAGGGAGAACACATCTAGAAAAGCTACATTAGAGAGGAGGAGGAGGGAGAACCAGTCTAGTATAGATACATTAGAGAGGAGGAGGAGGGAGAACTAGTCTAGTACAGCTACATTAGAGAGGAGGAGGAGGGAGAACAAGTATAGTAGAGATACATTAGAGAGGAGGAGGAGGAGAACCAGTCAAGCATAGATACATTAGAGAGGAGGAGGAGGGAGAACCAGTCTAGTACAGCTACATTAGAGAGGAGGAGGGAGAACCAGTATAGTAGAGATACATTAGAGAGGAGGAGGAGGGAGAACAAGTCTAGTATAGCTACATTTGAATGGAGGAGTGAGAACCAGTCTAGTATAGATACATTAGAGAGGAAGAGCGAGAACCAGTCTAGTAAAGCTACATTAGAGAGGAGGAGGAGGGAGAACCAGTCTAGTATAGCTACATTAGAGAGGAGGAGGAGGGAGTACCAGTGTAGTATACATACATTAGAGAGGAGGAGGAGGGAGAACAAGTCTAGTATAGCTACAATAGAGAGGAGGAGGGAGAACCAGTCTAGTAATGCTACATTAGAGAGGAGGAGGGAGAGAACCAGTGTAGTATAGATACATTAGAGAGTAAGAGTGCGAACCAGTCTAGTATAGATACATTAGAGAGGAGGAGGAGGGAGAACACGTCTAGTAATGCTACATTAAAGAGGAGGAGGGAGAACCAGTCTAGTATAGCTACATAAGAGAGGAGGACGTGCAAGAACCAGTCTATTATAGATACATTGGAGAGGAGGAGGAGTGAGAACCATTCTAGAGAACCAGTGTAGTATAGATACATTAGAGAGGAGGATGAGGGAGAAGCAGTGTAGTATAGATACATTAGTGAGGAGGAGGAGGGAGAACACGTCTAGTATAGCTACATTAGAGAGGAGGAGGAGGGAGAACCAGTGTAGTATACATACATTAGAGAGGAGGAGGAGGGAGAACCAGTGTAGTATAGCTACATTAGAGAGGAGGACGAGGGAGAACCAGTCAAGCATAGATACATTAGAGAGGAGGAGGTAGAACCAGTCAAGTACAGCTACATTAGAGAGGAGGATGAGGGAGAAGCAGTGTAGTATAGATACATTAGTGAGGAGGAGGAGGGAGAAAACGTCTAGTATAGCTACATTAGAGAGGAGGAGGGAGAACCAGTGTAGTATACATACATTAGAGAGGAGGAGGAGGAGAACAAGTCTAGTATAGCTACATTAGAGAGGAGGAGGGAGAACCAGTCTAGTATAGATACATTAGAGAGGTAAGAGTGAGAACCAGTCTAGTATAGATACATTAGAGAGGAGGAGGAGGGAGAACCAGTGTAGTATAGATACATTAGAGAGGATGAGGAGGGAGAACAAGTCTAGTATAGCTACATTAGAGAGGAGGAGGGAGTACCAGTCTAGTATAGATACATTAGAGAGGAGGAGGGAGTACCAGTCTAGTATAGATACATTAGAGAGTAAGAGTGTGAACCAGTCTAGTATAGATACATTAGAGAGGAGGAGGAGGGAGAACCAGTCTAGTATAGATACATAAGAGAGGAGGACGTGGAGAACCAGTCTAGTAATGCTACATTAAAGAGGAGGAGGGAGAACAGTCTAGAAAAGCTACATTAGAGAGGAGGAGGAGTGAGAACCAGTCTAGTATAGATACATAAGAGAGGAGGACGTGCGAGAACCAGTCTAGTAATGCTACGTTAAAGAGGAGGAGGGAGAACCAGTCAAGCATAGATACATTAGAGAGGAGGAGGAGGGAGAACCAGACTAGTACAGCTACATTAGAGAGGAGGAGGAGGGAGAACCAGTCTAGTATAGATACATAAGAGAGGAGGACGTGCGAGAACCAGTCTAGTAATGCTACGTTAAAGAGGAGGAGGGAGAACCAGTCAAGCATAGATACATTAGAGAGGAGGAGGAGGGAGAACCAGTCTAGTACAGCTACATTAGAGAGGAGGAGGAGGGAGAACCAGTATAGTAGAGATACATTAGAGAGGAGGAGGAGGGAGAACCAGTCTAGTATAGATACATTAGAGAGGAGGAGGAGGGAGAACCAGTCTAGTACAGCTACATTAGAGAGGAGGAGGAGGGAGAACCAGTATAGTAGAGATACATTAGAGAGGAGGAGGAGGGAGAACAAGTCTAGTATAGCTACATTTGAATAGAGGAGTGAGAACCAGTCTAGTATAGATACATTAGAGAGTAAGAGTGAGAACCAGTCTAGTATAGATACATTAGAGAGGAGGAGGAGGGAGAACCAGTCTAGTATATCTACATTAGAGAGGAGGAGGAGGGAGAAGCAGTGTAGTATAGATACATTAGTGAGGAGGAGGAGGGAGAACAAGTCTAGTATAGCTACAATAGAGAGGAGGAGGGAGAACCAGTCTAGTAATGCTACATTAAAGAGGAGGAGGGAGAACCAGTCTAGTATAGATACATTATAGAGGAGGAGGAGGGAGAACCAGTCAAGCATAGATACATTGGAGAGGAGGAGGAGGGAGAACCAGTCTAGTACAGCTCAATTGGAGAGGAGGAGGAGGGAGAACCAGTCTAGTATAGATACATTAGAGAGGAGGAGGAGGGAGAACAAGTCTAGTATAGCTACATTAGAGAGGAGGAGGGAGTACCAGTCTAGTATAGATACATTAGAGAGTAAGAGTGCGAACCAGTCTAGTATAGATACATTAGAGAGGAGGAGGAGGGAGAACAAGTCTAGTATAGCTACAATAGAGAGGAGGAGGGAGAACCAGTCTAGTAATGCTACATTAAAGAGGAGGAGGGAGAACCAGTCTAGCATAGATACATTAGAGAGGAGGAGGAGGGAGAACCAGTCAAGCATAGATACATTGGAGAGGAGGAGGAGGGAGAACCAGTCTAGTACAGCTCCATTGAGAGGAGGAGGGGAGAACCAGTCTAGTATAGATACATTAGAGAGGAGGAGGGAGTACCAGTCTAGTATAGATACATTAGAGAGTAAGAGGCGAACCAGTCTAGTATAGATACATTAGAGAGGAGGAGGAGGGAGAACAAGTCTAGTATAGCTACATTAGAGAGGAGGAGGGAGAACCAGTCTAGTAATGCTACATTAAAGAGGAGGAGGGAGAAACAGTCTAGTATAGATACATTAGAGAGGAGGAGGAGGGAGAACAAGTCAAGCATAGATACATTAGAGAGGAGGAGGAGGGAGAACCAGTGTAGTATAGATACATTAGAGAGGAGGAGGAGGGAGAACAAGTCAAGCATAGATACATTAGAGAGGAGGAGGTAGAACCAGTCAAGTACAGCTACATTAGAGAGGAGGATGAGGGAGAAGCAGTGTAGTATAGATACATTAGTGAGGAGGAGGAGGGAGAACACGTCTAGTATAGCTACATTAGAGAGGAGGAGGAGGGAGAACCAGTGTAGTATACATACATTAGAGAGGAGGAGGAGGGAGAACAAGTCTAGTATAGCTACATTAGAGAGGAGGAGGGAGAACCAGTCTAGTATAGCTACATTAGAGAGGAGGAGGAGGGAGAACCAGTCTAGTATAGATACATTAGAGAGGAGGAGGAGGGAGAACAAGTCAAGCATAGATACATTAGAGAGGAGGAGGTAGAACCAGTCAAGTACAGCTACATTCGAGAGGAGGATGTGGGAGAAGCAGTGTAGTATAGATACATTAGAGAGGAGGAGGAGGGAGAACAAGTCTAGTAAAGCTACATTACAGAGGAGGAGGAGGGAGAACCAGTGTAGTATAGATACATTAGAGAGGAGGAGGAGGGAGAACCAGTCTAGTATAGCTACATTAGAGAGGAGGAGGGAGAACCAGTCTAGTATAGATACATTAGAGAGGAGGAGGAGGAAGAACCAGTCTAGTATAGCTACATTAGAGAGGAGGAGGAGGGAGAACCAGTCTAGTATACATACATTAGAGAGGAGGAGGAGGGAGAACAAGTCTAGTAATGCTCCATTAAAGATGAGGAGGGAGTACCAGTCTAGTATAGATACATTAGAGAGGAGGAGTGAGAACCAGTTTAGTAAAGCTACATTAGAGAGGAGGAGGAGGGAGAACCAGTCTAGTACAGCTACATTAGAGAGGAGGAGGAGGGAGAACCAGTCTAGTACAGCTACATTAGAGAGGAGGAGGAGGGAGAACCAGTCAAGTATAGATACATTAGAGAGGAGGAGGAGGGAGAACCAGTCTAGTAAAGCTACATTAGAGAGGAGGAGGAGGGAGAACCAGTGTAGTATAGATACATTAGAGAGGAGGAGGAGGGAGAACAAGTCTAGTATAGCTACATTAGAGAGGAGGAGGAGGGAGAACCAGTCTAGTATAGATACATTAGAGAGGAGGAGGAGGGAGAACCAGTCTAGTATAGCTACATTAGAGAGGAGGAGGAGGGAGAAGCAGTGTAGTATAGATACATTAGTGAGGAGGAGGAGGGAGAACAAGTCTAGTATAGCTACAATAGAGAGGAGGAGGGAGAACCAGTCTAGTAATGCTACATTAAAGAGGAGGAGGGAGAACCAGTCTAGTATAGATACATTATAGAGGAGGAGGAGGGAGAACCAGTCAAGCATAGATACATTGGAGAGGAGGAGGAGGGAGAACCAGTCTAGTACAGCTCAATTGGAGAGGAGGAGGAGGGAGAACCAGTCTAGTATAGATACATTAGAGAGGAGGAGGAGGGAGAACAAGTCTAGTATAGCTACATTAGAGAGGAGGAGGGAGTACCAGTCTAGTATAGATACATTAGAGAGTAAGAGTGCCAACCAGTCTAGTATAGATACATTAGAGTGGAGGAGGAGGGAGAACAAGTCTAGTATAGCTACAATAGAGAGGAGGAGGGAGAACCAGTCTAGTAATGCTACATTAAAGAGGAGGAGGGAGAACCAGTCTAGCATAGATACATTAGAGAGGAGGAGGAGGGAGAACCAGTCAAGCATAGATACATTGGAGAGGAGGAGGAGGGAGAACCAGTCTAGTACAGCTCCATTGGAGAGGAGGAGGGAGAACCAGTCTAGTATAGATACATTAGAGAGGAGGAGGGAGTACCAGTCTAGTATAGATACATTAGAGAGTAAGAGAACCAGTCTAGTATAGATACATTAGAGAGGAGGAGGAGGGAGAACAAGTCTAGTATAGCTACAATAGAGAGGAGGAGGGAGAACCAGTCTAGTAATGCTACATTAAAGAGGAGGAGGGAGAACCAGTCTAGCATAGATACATTAGAGAGGAGGAGGAGGGAGAACCAGTCAAGCATGATTGAGAGGAGGAGGAGGGAGAACCAGTATAGTAGAGATACATTAGAGAGGAGGAGGAGGAGGAGAACAAGTCAAGCATAGATACATTAGAGAGGAGGAGATAGAACCAGTCAAGTACAGCTACATTAGAGAGGAGGATGAGGGAGAAGCAGTGTAGTATAGATACATTAGTGAGGAGGAGGAGGGAGAACCAGTCTAGTATAGCTACATTAGAGAGGAGGAGGAGGGAGAACCAGTGTAGTATAGATACATTAGAGAGGAGGAGGAGGGAGAACAAGTCTAGTATAGCTACATTAGAGAGGAGGAGGGAGAACCAGTCTAGTATAGCTACATTAGAGAGGAGGAGGAGGGAGAACCAGTCTCGTATAGATACATTAGAGAGGAGGAGGAGGGAGAACAAGTCAAGCATAGATACATTAGAGAGGAGGAGGTAGAACCAGTCAAGTACAGCTACATTAGAGAGGAGGATGAGGGAGAAGCAGTGTAGTATAGATACATTAGTGAGGAGGAGGAGGGAGAACACGTCTAGTATAGCTACATTAGAGAGGAGGAGGAGGGAGAACCAGTGTAGTATACATACATTAGAGAGGAGGAGGAGGGAGAACAAGTCTAGTATAGCTACATTAGAGAGGAGGAGGGGAGTACCAGTCTAGTATAGATACATTAGAGAGTAAGAGAACCAGTCTAGTATAGATACATTAGAGAGGAGGAGAAGGGAGAACCAGTCTACTATAGATACATTAGAGAGGAGGAGGAGGAAGAACCAGTCTAGTACAGCTACATTAGAGAGGAGGAGGGAGTACCAGTCTAGTATAGATACATTAGAGAGTAAGAGTGCGAACCAGTCTAGTATAGATACATTAGAGAGGAGGAGGAGGGAGAACCAGTCTAGTATAGACACATTAGAGAGGAGGAGTGAGGATCAGTCTAGTAAAGCTACATTAGAGAGGAGGAGGAGGGAGAACCAGTCTAGTATAGATACATTAGAGAGGAGGAGGAGGGAGAACCAGTCTAGTAAAGCTACATTAGAGAGGAGGAGGAGGGAGAACCAGTCTAGTATAGATACATTAGAGAGGAGGAGGAGGGAGAACAAGTCTAGTATAGCTACATTAGAGAGGAGGAGGGAGTACCAGTCTAGTATAGATACATTAGAGAGTAAGAGTGAGAACCAGTCTAGTATAGATACATTAGAGAGGAGGAGGAGGGAGAACCAGTCTAGTATAGCTACATTAGAGAGGAGGAGGAGGGAGAACCAGTCTCGTATAGATACATTAGAGAGGAGGAGGAGGGAGAACAAGTCAAGCATAGATACATTAGAGAGGAGGAGGTAGAACCAGTCAAGTACAGCTACATTAGAGAGGAGGATGAGGGAGAAGCAGTGTAGTATAGATGCATTAGTGAGGAGGAGAGGAGAACACGTCTATTATAGCTACATTAGAGAGGAGGAGGAGGGAGAACCAGTGTAGTATACATACATTAGAGAGGAGGAGGAGGGAGAACAAGTCTAGTATAGCTACATTAGAGAGGAGGAGGGAGTACCAGTCTAGTATAGATACATTAGAGAGGAGGAGGAGGGAGAACCAGTCTAGTATAGCTACATTAGAGAGGAGGAGGACGGAGAACCAGTGTAGTAAATCTACATTAGAGAGGAGGAGGAGGAGGGAGAACCAGTCTAGTATAGATACATTAGAGAGGAGGAGGAGTGAGAACCAGTCTAGTAAAGCTACATTAGAGAGGAGGAGGAGGGAGAACCAGTGTAGTATTGCTACATTAAAGAGGAGGAGGTAGAACCAGTCAAGTACAGCTACATTCGAGAGGAGGATGTGGGAGAAGCAGTGTAGTATAGATACATTAGAGAGGAGGAGGAGTGAGAACCATTCTAGTACATCTACATTAGAGAGGATGAGGAGGGAGAACCAGTCAAGCATAGATACATTCGAGAGGAGGAGGAGGGAGAACCAGTCTAGTACAGCTACATTAGAGAGGAGGAGGAGGGAGAACCAGTATAGTAGAGATACATTAGAGAGGAGGAGGAGAGAGAACCAGTCAAGTATAGATACATTAGAGAGGAGGATTGAGGATCAGTCTAGTAAAGCAACATTAGAGAGGAGGAGGAGGGAGAACCAGTCTAGTGTAGCTACATTAGAGAGGAGGAGGCAGAACCAGTGTAGTATAGATACATTAGAGAGGAGGAGGAGGGAGAACAAGTCTAGTATAGCTACATTAGAATGGAGGACTGAGAACCAGTCTAGTATAGCTACATTAGAGAGGAGGAGGTGGGAGAACCAGTCTAGTATAGATACATTAGAATGGAGGAGTGAGAACCAGTCTAGTAAAGCTACATTCGAGAGGAGGAGGGAGAACCAGTCTAGTATAGATACATTAGAGAGTAAGAGTGCGAACCAGTCTAGTATAGATACATTAGAGAGGAGGAGGAGGGAGAACCAGTGTAGTATAGATACATTAGAGAGGAGGAGGAGGGAGAACAAGTCTAGTATAGCTACATTAGAGAGGAGGAGGGGAGTACCAGTCTAGTATAGATACATTAGAGAGTAAGAGTGTGAACCAGTCTAGTATAGATACATTAGAGAGGAGGAGGAGGGAGAACCAGTCTAGTATAGATACATAAGAGAGGAGGAGGGAGAACCAGTCTAGTAATGCTACATTAAAGAGGAGGAGGGAGAACACATCTAGAAAAGCTACATTAGAGAGGAGGAGGAGGGAGAACCAGTCTAGTATAGATACATTAGAGAGGAGGAGGAGGGAGAACCAGTCTAGTACAGCTACATTAGAGAGGAGGAGGAGGGAGAACCAGTATAGTAGAGATACATTAGAGAGGAGGAGGAGGAGAACCAGTCTAGCATAGATACATTAGAGAGGAGGAGGAGGGAGAACCAGTCTAGTACAGCTACATTAGAGGAGGAGGAGGGAGAACCAGTATAGTAGAGATACATTAGAGAGGAGGAGGAGGGAGAACAAGTCTAGTATAGCTACATTTGAATGGAGGAGTGAGAACCAGTCTAGTATAGATACATTAGAGAGAGTGAGAACCAGTCTAGTATAGATACATTAGAGAGGAGGAGGAGGGAGAACCAGTCTAGTATAGCTACATTAGAGAGGAGGAGGAGGGAGAACCAGTGTAGTATACATACATTAGAGAGGAGGAGGAGGGAGAACAAGTCTAGTATAGCTACAATAGAGAGGAGGAGGGAGAACCAGTCTAGTAATGCTACATTAGAGAGGAGGAGGAGTACCAGTGTAGTATAGATACATTAGAGAGTAAGAGTCGAACCAGTCTAGTATAGATACATTAGAGAGGAGGAGGAGGGAGAACACGTCTAGTAATGCTACATTAAAGAGGAGGAGGGAGAACCAGTCTAGCATAGATACATTAGAGAGGAGGAGGAGGGAGAACCAGTCAAGCATAGATACATTGGAGAGGAGGAGGAGGGAGAACCAGTCTAGTACAGCTACATTAGAGAGGAGGATGAGGGAGAAGCAGTGTAGTATAGATACATTAGTGAGGAGGAGGAGGGAGAACACGTCTAGTATAGCTACATTAGAGGAGGAGGAGGGAGAACCAGTGTAGTATACATACATTAGAGAGGAGGAGGAGGGAGAACCAGTCAAGCATAGATACATTAGAGAGGAGGAGGAGGAGAACAAGTCAAGCATAGATACATTAGAGAGGAGGAGGTAGAACCAGTCAAGTACAGCTACATTAGAGAGGAGGATGAGGGAGAACCAGTGTAGTATAGATACATTAGTGAGGAGGAGGGAGAAAAGTCTAGTATAGCTACATTAGAGAGGATGAGGAGGGAGAAGCAGTGTAGTATAGATACATTAGAGAGGAGGAGGAGGGAGAACAAGTCTAGTATAGCTACATTAGAGAGGAGGAGGGAGTACCAGTCCAGTATGGATACATTGGAGAGTAAGAGTACGAACCAGTCTAGTATAGATACATTAGAGAGGAGGAGGCAGAACCAGTGTAGTATAGATACATTAGAGAGGAGGAGGAGGGAGAACAAGTCTAGTATAGCTACATTAGAATGGAGGAGTGAGAACCAGTCTAGTATAGATACATTAGAGAGGAGGAGGAGGGAGAACAAGTCTAGTATAGCTACATTAGAATGGAGGAGTGAGAACCAGTCTAGTATAGCTACATTAGAGAGGAGGCGGAGGCAGAACCAGTGTAGTATAGATACATCAGAGAGGAGGACGTGGAGAACCAGTCTAGTAATGCTACATTAAAGAGGAGGAGGAGAACACGTCTAGAAAAGCTACATTAGAGAGGAGGAGGAGGGAGAACCAGTCTAGTATAGATACATTAGAGATAGGAGGGAGGATACATTAGAGAGGAGGAGGAGGGAGAACCAGTCAAGCATAGATACATTAGAGAGGAGGAGGAGGGAGAACCAGTCTAGTACAGCTACATTAGAGAGGAGGAGGAGGGAGAACCAGTCTAGTATAGATACATTAAGAGAGGAGGAGGGAGAACCAGTCTAGTATAGCTACATTTAAAGAGGAGGAGGGAGAACAGTCTAGTATAGCTACATTAGAGAGGAGGAGGAGGGAGAACCAGTGTAGTAAAGATACATTAGAGAGGAGGAGGAGGGAGAACCAGTCTAGTATAGCTACATTAGAGAGGAGGAGGAGGGAGAACCAGTCTAGTACAGCTACATTAGAGAGGAGGAGGAGGGAGAACCAGTCTAGTATAGATACATTAGAGAGGAGGAGGAGGGAGAACCAGTCTAGTACAGCTACATTAGAGAGGAGGAGGAGGGAGAACCAGTCTAGTATAGATACATTAGAGAGGAGGAGGAGGGAGAACAAGTCTAGTATAGCTACATTAGAAGGAGGAGTGAGAACCAGTCTAGTATAGATACATTAGAGAGTAAGAGTGCGAACCAGTCTAGTATAGATACATTAGAGAGGAGGAGGAGGGAGAACCAGTCTAGTATATCTACATTAGAGAGGAGGAGGAGGGAGAACCAGTGTAGTATAGATACATTAGTGAGGAGGAGGAGGGAGAACAAGTCTAGTATAGCTACAAGAGAGAGGAGGAGGGAGAACCAGTCTAGTAATGCTACATTAAAGAGGAGGAGGGAGAACCAGTCTAGTATAGATACATTATAGAGGAGGAGGAGGGAGAACCAGTCATAGATACATTGGAGAGGTTGAGGAGGAGGGGAGAACCAGTCAGTACAGCTAATTGGAGAGGAGGAGGAGGGAGAACCAGTCTAGTATAGATACATTAGAGAGGAGGAGGAGGGAGAACAAGTCTAGTATAGCTACATTAGAGGAGGAGGAGGGAGTACCAGTCTAGTATAGATACATTAGAGAGTAAGAGTGCAAACCAGTCTAGTATAGATACATTAGAGAGGAGGAGGAGGGAGAACCAGTCTAGTATAGCTACAATAGAGAGGAGGAGGGAGAACCAGTCTAGTAATGCTACATTAAAGAGGAGGAGGGAGAACCAGTCTAGTATAGATACATTAGAGAGGAGGAGGAGGGAGAACCAGTCAAGCATAGATACATTGGAGAGGAGGAGGAGGAGAACCAGAGAACATTGGAGAGGAGGAGGGAGAACCAGTCTAGTATAGATACATTAGAGAGGAGGAGGGAGTACCAGTCTAGTATAGATACATTAGAGAGGAGGAGAGTGAGAACCAGTCTAGTATAGATACATTAGAGAGGAGGAGGAGGGAGAACCAGTCTAGTATAGCTACATTAGAGAGAGGAGGAGGGAGAACCAACTAGTAATGCTACATTAAAGAGGAGGAGGGAGAACCAGTCTAGCATAGATACATTAGAGAGGAGGAGGAGGGAGAACCAGTCAAGCATAGATACATTAGAGAGGAGGAGGAGGGAGAACCAGTATAGTAGAGATACATTAGAGAGGAGGAGGAGGGAGAACAAGTCAAGCATAGATACATTAGAGAGGAGGAGGTAGAACCAGTCAAGTACAGCTACATTAGAGAGGAGGATGAGGGAGAAGCAGTCTATTAGAGAGGAGGATGAGGGAGAAGCAGTGTAGTATAGATACATTAGTGAGGAGGAGGAGGGAGAACAGTCTAGTATAGCTACATTAGAGAGGAGGAGGAGGGAGAACCAGTGTAGTATACATACATTAGAGAGGAGGAGGAGGAGAACAAGTCTAGTATAGATACATTAGAGAGGAGGAGGAGGGAGAACAAGTCTAGTATAGCTACATTAGAATGGAGGACTGAGAACCAGTCTAGTGTAGCTACATTAGAGAGGAGGAGGGAGAATCAGTCAAGCATAGATACATTAGAGAGGAGGAGGTAGAACCAGTCAAGTACAGCTACATTAGAGAGGCGGAGGTGGGAGAACCAGTCTAGTAAAGCTACATTCGAGAGGAGGAGGGAGAACCAGTCTAGTAATGCTACATTACAGAGGAGGAGGAGGGAGAACCAGTGTAGTATAGATACATTAGAGATGAGGAGGAGTGAGAACCATTGTAGTAAAGCTACATTACAGAGGAGGAGGAGGGAGAACAAGTCTAGTATAGCTACATTAGAATGGAGGACTGAGAACCAGTCTAGTATAGCTACATTAGAGAGGAGGAGGAGGGGGAACCAGTGTAGTATAGATACATTAGAGAGGAGGAGGAGGGAGAACAAGTCTAGTATAGCTACATTAGAGAGGAGGAGGAGTACCAGTCTAGTATAGATACATTAGAGAGTAAGAGTGTGAACCAGTCTAGTATAGATACATTAGAGAGGAGGAGGAGGGAGAACCAGTCTAGTATAGATACATAAGAGAGGAGGAAGAGGAGAACCAGTCTAGTATAGATACATTAGAGAGGAGGAGGAGGATCAGTCTAGTAAATCTACATTAGAGAGGAGGAGGAGGGAGAACCAGTCAAGCATAGATACATTAGAGAGGAGGAGGAGGGAGAACCAGTCTAGTACAGCTACATTAGAGAGGAGGAGGAGGGAGAACCAGTATAATAGAGATACATTAGAGAGGAGGAGGAGGGAGAACCAGTCAAGCATAGATACATTAGAGAGGAGGAGGAGGGAGAACCAGTCTAGTACAGCTACATTAGAGAGGAGGAGGAGGGAGAACCAGTATAGTAGAGATACATTAGAGAGGAGGAGGAGGGAGAACAAGTCTAGTATAGATACATTAGAGAGGAGGAGGAGGGAGAACCAGTCTAGTATATCTACATTAGAGAGTAAGAGTGCGAACCAGTCTAGTATAGATACATTAGAGAGGAGGAGGAGGGAGAACAAGTCTAGTATAGCTACAATAGAGAGGAGGAGGAGGGAGAACCAGTCAAGCATAGATACATTGGAGAGGAGGAGGAGGAGAACCAGTCTAGTAATGCTACATTAAAGAGGAGGAGGGAGAACCAGTCTAGTATAGATACATTAGAGAGGAGGAGGAGGGAGAACCAGTCAAGCATAGATACATTGGAGAGGAGGAGGAGGAGGGAGAACCAGTCAAGCATAGATACATTGGAGAGGAGGAGGAGGGAGAACCAGTCTAGTACAGCTCCATTGGAGAGGAGGAGGAGGGAGAACCAGTCTAGTATAGATACATTAGAGATGAGGAGGAGGGAGAAGCAGTCTAGCATAGATACATTAGAGAGGAGGAGGGAGTACCAGTCTAGTATAGATACATTCTAAGAGTGCGAACCAGTCTAGTATAGATACATTAGAGAGGAGGTGGAGGGAGAACCAGTCTAGTATAGCTACATTAGAGAGGAGGAGGAGGGAGAACCAGTCTCGTATAGATACATTAGAGAGGAGGAGGAGGGAGAACAAGTCAAGCATAGATACATTAGAGAGGAGGAGGTAGAACCAGTCAAGTACAGCTACATTAGAGAGGAGGATGAGGGAGAAGCAGTGTAGTATAGATACATTAGTGAGGAGGAGGAGGGAGAACACGTCTAGTATAGCTACATTAGAGAGGAGGAGGAGGGAGAACCAGTGTAGTATACATACACATAGAGAGGAGGAGGAGGGAGAACAAGTCTAGTATAGCTACATTAGAGAGGAGGAGGGAGTACCAGTCTAGTATAGATACATTAGAGAGTAAGAGTGTGAACCAGTCTAGTACAGCTACATTAGAGAGGAGGAGGAGGGAGAACAAGTCTAGTATAGATACATTAGAGAGGAGGAGGGAGAACCAGTCTAGTATAGATACATTAGAGAGGAGGAGTGAGGATCAGTCTAGTAAATCTACATTAGAGAGGAGGAGGAGGGAGAACCAGTCAAGCATAGATACATTAGAGAGGAGGAGGAGGGAGAACCAGTCTAGTACAGCTACATTAGAGAGGAGGAGGAGGGAGAACCAGTATAATAGAGATACATTAGAGAGGAGGAGGAGGGAGAACCAGTCAAGCATAGATACATTAGAGAGGAGGAGGAGGGAGAACCAGTCTAGTACAGCTACATTAGAGAGGAGGAGGAGGGAGAACCAGTATAGTAGAGATACATTAGAGAGGAGGAGGAGGGAGAACAAGTCTAGTATAGATACATTAGAGAGGAGGAGGAGGGAGAACCAGTCTAGTATAGCTACATTAGAGAGGAGGAGGGAGAACCAGTCTAGTATAGATACATTAGAAATGAGGAGGAGGCAGAACCAGTGTAGTAAAGATACATTAGAGAGTAGGAGGAGGGAGAACCAGTCAAGCATAGATACATTGGAGAGGAGGAGGAGGGAGAACCAGTCTAGTAATGCTACATTAAAGAGGAGGAGGGAGAACCAGTCTAGTATAGATACATAGAGAGGAGGAGGAGGGAGAACCAGTCAAGCATAGATACATTGGAGAGGAGGAGGAGGAGGGAGAACCAGTCAAGCATAGATACATTGGAGAGGAGGAGGAGGGAGAACCAGTCTAGTACAGCTCCATTGGAGAGGAGGAGGAGGGAGAACCAGTCTAGTATAGATACATTAGAGATGAGGAGGAGGGAGAAGCAGTCAAGCATAGATACATTAGAGAGGAGGAGGGAGTACCAGTCTAGTATAGATACATTAGAGAGTAAGAGTGCGAACCAGTCTAGTATAGATACATTAGAGAGGAGGTGGAGGGAGAACCAGTCTAGTATAGCTACATTAGAGAGGAGGAGGAGGGAGAACCGGTCTCGTATAGATACATTAGAGAGGAGGAGGAGGGAGAACAAGTCAAGCATAGATACATTAGAGAGGAGGAGGTAGAACCAGTCAAGTACAGCTACATTAGAGAGGAGGATGAGGGAGAAGCAGTGTAGTATAGATACATTAGTGAGGAGGAGGAGGGAGAACACGTCTAGTATAGCTACATTAGAGAGGAGGAGGAGGGAGAACCAGTGTAGTATACATACATTAGAGAGGAGGAGGAGGAGAACAAGTCTAGTATAGCTACATTAGAGAGGAGGAGGAGTACCAGTCTAGTATAGATACATTAGAGAGTAAGAGTGGGAGAACCAGTCTAGTATAGATACATTAGAGAGGAGGAGGAGGGAGAACCAGTGTAGTATAGATACATTAGAGAGGAGGAGGAGGGAGAACAAGTCTAGTATAGCTACATTAGAGAGGAGGAGGGAGTACCAGTCTAGTATAGATACATTAGAGAGTAAGAGTGTGAACCAGTCTAGTATAGATAGATACATTAGAGAGGAGGAGGAGGGAGAACCAGTCTAGTATAGATACATAAGAGAGGAGGACGGGAGAACCAGTCTAGTAATGCTACATTAAAGAGGAGGAGGAGAACAGTCTAGTATAGCTACATTAGAGAGGAGGAGGAGGGAGAACCAGTCTAGCATAGATACATTAGAGAGGAGGAGGAGGGAGAACCAGTCTAGTACAGCTACATTAGAGAGGAGGAGGAGGGAGAACCAGTATAGTAGAGATACATTAGAGAGGAGGAGGAGGGAGAACCAGTCAAGCATAGATACATTGGAGAGGAGGAGGAGGAGAACCAGTCTAGTACAGCTCCATTGGAGAGGAGGAGGAGGGAGAACCAGTCTAGTATAGATACATTAGAGAGAGGAGGAGGGAGAACCAGTGTAGTATAGATACATTAGAGAGGAGGAGGAGGGAGAACAAGTCTAGTATAGCTACATTAGAGAGGAGGAGGGAGTACCAGTCTAGTATAGATACATTAGAGAGTAAGAGGAGAACCAGTCTAGTATAGATACATTAGAGAGGAGGTGGAGGGAGAACCAGTCTAGTATAGCTACATTAGAGAGGAGGAGGAGGGAGAACCAGTCTCGTATAGATACATTAGAGAGGAGGAGGAGGGAGAACAAGTCAAGCATAGATACATTAGAGAGGAGGAGGTAGAACCAGTCAAGTACAGCTACATTAGAGAGGAGGATGAGGGAGAAGCAGTGTAGTATAGATACATTAGTGAGGAGGAGGAGGGAGAACACGTCTAGTATAGCTACATTAGAGAGGAGGAGGAGGGAGAACCAGTGTAGTATACATACATTAGAGAGGAGGAGGAGGGAGAACAAGTCTAGTATAGGTACATTAGAGAGGAGGAGGGAGTACCAGTCTAGTATAGATACATTAGAGAGTAAGAGTGCGAACCAGTCTAGTATAGATACATTAGAGAGGAGGAGGAGGGGAACCAGTGTAGTATAGATACATTAGAGAGGAGGAGGAGGGAGAACAAGTCTAGTATAGCTACATTAGAGAGGAGGAGGAGTACCAGTCTAGTATAGATACATTAGAGAGTAAGAGTGTGAACCAGTCTAGTATAGATACATTAGAGAGGAGGAGGAGGGAGAACCAGTCTAGTATAGATACATAAGAGTGGAGGACGTGCGAGAACCAGTCTAGTAATGCTACATTAAAGGAGGAGGGAGAACACGTCTAGTATAGCTACATTAGAGAGGAGGAGGAGGGAGAACCAGTCTAGTATAGATACATTAGAGAGGAGGAGTGAGGATCAGTCTAGTAAATCTACATTAGAGAGGAGGAGGAGGGAGAACCAGTCAAGCATAGATACATTAGAGAGGAGGAGGAGGGAGAACCAGTCTAGTACAGCTACATTAGAGAGGAGGAGGAGGGAGAACCAGTATAATAGAGATACATTAGAGAGGAGGAGGAGGGAGAACCAGTCTAGTACAGCTACATTAGAGAGGAGGAGGAGGGAGAACCAGTATAGTAGAGATACATTAGAGAGGAGGAGGAGGGAGAACAAGTCTAGTATAGCTACATTTGAATGGAGGAGTGAGAACCAGTCTAGTATAGATACATTAGAGAGTAAGAGTGCGAACCAGTCTAGTATAGATACATTGGAGAGGAGGAGGAGGGAGAACAAGTCTAGTATAGCTACATTAGAGAGGAGGAGGGAGAACCAGTATAGTATAGATACATTAGAGAGGAGGAGGAGGGAGAACAAGTCTAGTATAGCTACAATAGAGAGGAGGAGGGAGAACCAGTCTAGTAATGCTACATTAAAGAGGAGGAGGGAGAACCAGTCTAGTATAGATACATTAGAGAGGAGGAGGAGGGAGAACCAGTCAAGCATAGATACATTAGAGAGGAGGAGGAGGGAGAACAAGTCTAGTATAGCTACATTAGAGAGGAGGAGGGAGTACCAGTCTAGTATAGATACATTAGAGATGAGGAGGAGGGAGAAGCAGTCAAGCATAGATACATTAGAGAGGAGGAGGGAGTACCAGTCTAGTATAGATACATTAGAGAGTAAGAGTGAGAACCAGTCTAGTATAGATACATTAGAGAGGAGGTGGAGGGAGAACCAGTCTAGTATAGCTACATTAGAGAGGAGGAGGAGGGAGAACCAGTCTCGTATAGATACATTAGAGAGGAGGAGGAGGGAGAACAAGTCAAGCATAGATACATTAGAGAGGAGGAGGTAGAACCAGTCAAGTACAGCTACATTAGAGAGGAGGAGGAGGGAGAACCAGTGTAGTATACATACATTAGAGAGGAGGAGGAGGGAGAACAAGTCTAGTATAGCTACATTAGAGAGGAGGAGGGAGTACCAGTCTAGTATAGATACATTAGAGAGTAAGAGTGCGAACCAGTCTAGTATAGATACATTAGAGAGGAGGAGGAGGGAGAACCAGTGTAGTATAGATACATTAGAGAGGATGAGGAGGAGAACAAGTCTAGTATAGCTACATTAGAGAGGAGGAGGGAGTACCAGTCTAGTATAGATACATTAGAGAGTAAGAGTGTGAACCAGTCTAGTATAGATAGATACATTAGAGAGGAGGAGGAGGGAGAACCAGTCTAGTATATATACATAAGAGAGGAGGACGGGAGAACCAGTCTAGTAATGCTACATTAGAGAGGAGGAGGAGGGAGAACCAGTATAGTAGAGATACATTAGAGAGGAGGAGGAGGGAGAACCAGTCAAGCATAGATACATTGGAGAGGAGGAGGAGGGAGAACCAGTCTAGTACAGCTCCATTGGAGAGGAGGAGGAGGGAGAACCAGTCTAGTATAGATACATTAGAGAGCAGGAGGAGGGAGAACCAGTCTAGTATAGATACATTAGAGAGGAAGAGTGCGAACCAGTCTAGTATAGATACATTAGAGAGGAGGTGGAGGGAGAACCAGTCTAGTATAGCTACATAATAGAGGAGGAGGAGGGAGAACCAGTCTCGTATAGATACATTAGAGAGGAGGAGGAGGGAGAACAAGTCAAGCATAGATACATTAGAGAGGAGGAGGTAGAACCAGTCAAGTACAGCTACATTAGAGAGGAGGATGAGGGAGAACCAGTCTAGTATAGATACATTAGAGAGTAAGAGTGTGAACCAGTCTAGTATAGATACATTAGAGAGGAGGAGGAGGGAGAACCAGTCTAGTATAGATACATTAGAGAGTAAGAGTGTGAACCAGTCTAGTATAGATACATTAGAGAGGAGGACGGCGAGAACCAGTCTAGTAATGCTACATTAAAGAGGAGGAGGGAGAACACGTCTAGTATTGCTACATTAGAGAGGAGGAGGAGGGAGAACCAGTCTAGTATAGATACATTAGAGAGGAGGAGTGAGGATCAGTCTAGTAAATCTACATTAGAGAGGAGGAGGAGGGAGAACCAGTCAAGCATAGATACATTCGAGAGGAGGAGGTGGGAGAACCAGTCTAGTACAGCTACATTAGAGAGGAGAAGGAGGGAGAACCAGTATAGTAGAGATACATTAGAGAGGAGGAGGAGAGAGAACCAGTCAAGTATAGATACATTAGAGAGGAGGATTGAGGATCAGTCTAGTAAAGCAACATTAGAGAGGAGGAGGAGGGAGAACCAGTCTACTAGTATAGATACATTAGAGAGGAGGAGGCAGAACCAGTGTAGTATAGATACATTAGAGAGGAGGAGGAGGGAGAACTAGTGTAGTATAGATACATTAGAAAGGAGGAGTGAGAACCAGTCTAGTATAGATACATTAGAGAGGAGGAGGAGGGAGAACCAGTCAAGCATAGATACATTAGAGAGGAGGAGGAGGGAGAACAAGTCTAGTATAGCTACATTAGAGAGGAGGAGGGAGTACCAGTCTAGTATAGATACATTAGAGAGTAAGAGTGCGAACCAGTCTAGTATAGATACATTAGAGAGGAGGAGGAGGGAGAACCAGTGTAGTATAGATACATTAGAGAGGAGGAGGAGGGAGAACAAGTCTAGTATAGCTACATTAGAGAGGAGGAGGGAGTACCAGTCTAGTATAGATACATTAGAGAGTAAGAGTGTGAACCAGTCTAGTATAGATACATTAGAGAGGAGGAGGAGGGAGAACCAGTCTAGTATAGATACATAAGAGAGGAGGACGTGCGAGAACCAGTCTAGTAATGCTACATTAAAGAGGAGGAGGGAGAACACGTCTAGTATAGCTACATTAGAGAGGAGGAGGAGGGAGAACCAGTCTAGTATACATACATTAGAGAGGAGGAGGAGGGAGAACCAGTCTAGTACAGCTACATTAGAGAGGAGGAGGAGGGAGAACCAGTATAGTAGAGATACATTAGAGAGGAGGAGGAGGGAGAACCAGTCAAGCATAGATACATTAGAGAGGAGGAGGAGGGAGAACCAGTCTAGTACAGCTACATTAGAGAGGAGGAGGGAGAACCAGTATAGTAGAGATACATTAGAGAGGAGGAGGAGGGAGAACAAGTCTAGTATAGCTACATTTGAATGGAGGAGTGAGAACCAGTCTAGTATAGATACATTAGAGAGTAAGAGTGCGAACCAGTCTAGTATAGATACATTAGAGAGGAGGAGGAGGGAGAACCAGTCTAGTATAGCTACATTAGAGAAGAGGAGGAGGGAGTACCAGTGTAGTATACATACATTAGAGAGGAGGAGGAGGGAGAACAAGTCTAGTATAGCTACAATAGAGAGGAGGAGGGAGAACCAGTCTAGTAATGCTACATTAGAGAGGAGGAGGGAGTACCAGTGTAGTATAGATACATTAGAGAGTAAGAGTGCGAACCAGTCTAGTATAGATACATTAGAGAGGAGGAGGAGGGAGAACACGTCTAGTATAGCTACAATAGAGAGGAGGAGGGAGAACCAGTCTAGTAATGCTACATTAAAGAGGAGGAGGAGGGAGAACCAGTCAAGCATAGATACATTGGAGAGGAGGAGGAGGGAGAACCAGTCAAGTACAGCTACATTAGAGAGGAGGATGAGGGAGAAGCAGTGTAGTATAGATACATTAGTGAGGAGGAGGAGGGAGAACACGTCTAGTATAGCTACATTAGAGAGGAGGAGGAGGGAGAACCAGTGTAGTATACATACATTAGAGAGGAGGAGGAGGGAGAACCAGTCAAGCATAGATACATTAGAGAGGAGGAGGAGGAGAACAAGTCAAGCATAGATACATTAGAGAGGAGGAGGTAGAACCAGTCAAGTACAGCTACATTAGAGAGGAGGATGAGGGAGAAGCAGTGTAGTATAGATACATTAGTGAGGAGGAGGAGGGAGAACACGTCTAGTATAGCTACATTAGAGAGGAGGAGGGAGAACCAGTGTAGTATACATACATTAGAGAGGAGGAGGAGGGAGAACAAGTCTAGTATAGCTACATTAGAGAGGAGGAGGGAGTACCAGTCTAGTATAGATACATTAGAGAGTAAGAGTGCGAACCAGTCTAGTATAGATACATTAGAGAGGAGGAGGAGGGAGAACCAGTGTAGTATAGATACATTAGAGAGGATGAGGAGGGAGAACAAGTCTAGTATAGCTACATTAGAGAGGAGGAGGGAGTACCAGTCTAGTATAGATACATTAGAGAGGAGGAGGGAGTACCAGTCTAGTATAGATACATTAGAGAGTAAGAGTGTGAACCAGTCTAGTATAGATACATTAGAGAGGAGGAGGAGGGAGAACCAGTCTAGTATAGATACATAAGAGAGGAGGACGTGCGAGAACCAGTCTAGTAATGCTACATTAAAGAGGAGGAGGGAGAACACGTCTAGTATAGATACATTAGAGAGGAGGAGGAGGGAGAACCAGTCTAGTATAGATACATTAGAGAGGAGGAGTGAGGATCAGTCTAGTAAATCTACACTAGAGAGGAGGAGGAGGGAGAACCAGTCAAGCATAGATACATTAGAGAGGAGGAGGAGGGAGAACCAGTCTAGTACAGCTACATTAGAGAGGAGGAGGAGGGAGAACCAGTCTAGTATAGATACATAAGAGAGGAGGACGTGCGAGAACCAGTCTAGTAATGCTACATTAAAGAGGAGGAGGGAGAACACGTCTAGTATAGCTACATTAGAGAGGAGGAGGAGGGAGAACCAGTCAAGCATAGATACATTAGAGAGGAGGAGGAGGGAGAACCAGTCTAGTACAGCTACATTAGAGAGGAGGAGGAGGGAGAACCAGTATAGTAGAGATACATTAGAGAGGAGGAGGAGGGAGAACCAGTCAAGCATAGATACATTAGAGAGGAGGAGGAGGGAGAACCAGTCTAGTACAGCTACATTAGAGAGGAGGAGGAGGGAGAACCAGTATAGTAGAGATACATTAGAGAGGAGGAGGAGGGAGAACAAGTCTAGTATAGCTACATTTGAATAGAGGAGTGAGAACCAGTCTAGTATAGATACATTAGAGAGTAAGAGTGCGAACCAGTCTAGTATAGATACATTAGAGAGGAGGAGGAGGGAGAACCAGTCTAGTATATCTACATTAGAGAGGAGGAGGAGGGAGAAGCAGTGTAGTATAGATACATTAGTGAGGAGGAGGAGGGAGAACAAGTCTAGTATAGCTACAATAGAGAGGAGGAGGGAGAACCAGTCTAGTAATGCTACATTAAAGAGGAGGAGGAGAACCAGTCTAGTATAGATACATTATAGAGGAGGAGGAGGTAGAACCAGTCTAGTATAGCTACATTAGAGAGGAGGAGGGAGTACCAGTCTAGTATAGATACATTAGAGAGTAAGAGTGCGAACCAGTCTAGTATAGATACATTAGAGAGGAGGAGGAGGGAGAACCAGTGTAGTATAGATAAATTAGAGAGGATGAGGAGGGAGAACAAGTCTAGTTTAGCTACATTAGAGAGGAGGAGGGAGTACCAGTCTAGTATAGATACATTAGAGAGGAGGAGGGAGTACCAGTCTAGTATAGATACATTAGAGAGTAAGAGTGTGAACCAGTCTAGTATAGATACATTAGAGAGGAGGAGGAGGGAGAACCAGTCTAGTATAGATACATAAGAGAGGAGGACGTGCGAGAACCAGTCTAGTAATGCTACATTAAAGAGGAGGAGGGAGAACACGTCTAGTATAGATACATTAGAGAGGAGGAGGAGGGAGAACCAGTCTAGTATAGATACATTAGAGAGGAGGAGTGAGGATCAGTCTAGTAAATCTACACTAGAGAGGAGGAGGAGGGAGAACCAGTCAAGCATAGATACATTAGAGAGGAGGAGGAGGGAGAACCAGTCTAGTACAGCTACATTAGAGAGGAGGAGGAGGGAGAACCAGTCTAGTATAGATACATAAGAGAGGAGGACGTGCGAGAACCAGTCTAGTAATGCTACGTTAAAGAGGAGGAGGGAGAACCAGTCAAGCATAGATACATTAGAGAGGAGGAGGAGGGAGAACCAGACTAGTACAGCTACATTAGAGAGGAGGAGGAGGGAGAACCAGTATAGTAGAGATACATTAGAGAGGAGGAGGAGGGAGAACCAGTCAAGCATAGATACATTAGAGAGGAGGAGGAGGGAGAACCAGTCTAGTACAGCTACATTAGAGAGGAGGAGGAGGGAGAACCAGTATAGTAGAGATACATTAGAGAGGAGGAGGAGGGAGAACAAGTCTAGTATAGCTACATTTGAATAGAGGAGTGAGAACCAGTCTAGTATAGATACATTAGAGAGTAAGAGTGCGAACCAGTCTAGTATAGATACATTAGAGAGGAGGAGGAGGGAGAACCAGTCTAGTATATCTACATTAGAGAGGAGGAGGAGGGAGAAGCAGTGTAGTATAGATACATTAGTGAGGAGGAGGAGGGAGAACAAGTCTAGTATAGCTACAATAGAGAGGAGGAGGGAGAACCAGTCTAGTAATGCTACATTAAAGAGGAGGAGGGAGAACCAGTCTAGTATAGATACATTATAGAGGAGGAGGAGGGAGAACCAGTCAAGCATAGATACATTGGAGAGGTTGAGGAGGGAGAACCAGTCTAGTACAGCTCAATTGGAGAGGAGGAGGAGGGAGAACCAGTCTAGTATAGATACATTAGAGAGGAGGAGGAGGGAGAACAAGTCTAGTATAGCTACATTAGAGAGGAGGAGGGAGTACCAGTCTAGTATAGATACATTAGAGAGTAAGAGTGCGAACCAGTCTAGTATAGATACATTAGAGAGGAGGAGGAGGGAGAACAAGTCTAGTATAGCTACAATAGAGAGGAGGAGGGAGAACCAGTCTAGTAATGCTACATTAAAGAGGAGGAGGGAGAACCAGTCTAGCATAGATACATTAGAGAGGAGGAGGAGGGAGAACCAGTCAAGCATAGATACATTAGAGAGGAGGAGGGAGAACCAGTCTAGTACAGCTCCATTGGAGAGGAGGAGGAGGGAGAACCAGTCTAGTATAGATACATTAGAGAGGAGGAGGGAGTACCAGTCTAGTATAGATACATTAGAGAGTAAGAGTGCGAACCAGTCTAGTATAGATACATTAGAGAGGAGGAGGAGGGAGAACAAGTCTAGTATAGCTACAATAGAGAGGAGGAGGGAGAACCAGTCTAGTAATGCTACATTAAAGAGGAGGAGGGAGAACCAGTCTAGCATAGATACATTAGAGAGGAGGAGGAGGGAGAACCAGTCAAGCATAGATACATTGGAGAGGAGGAGGAGGGAGAACCAGTATAGTAGAGATACATTAGAGAGGAGGAGGAGGGAGAACAAGTCAAGCATAGATACATTAGAGAGGAGGAGGTAGAACCAGTCAAGTACAGCTACATTAGAGAGGAGGATGAGGGAGAAGCAGTGTAGTATAGATACATTAGTGAGGAGGAGGAGGGAGAACACGTCTAGTATAGCTACATTAGAGAGGAGGAGGAGGGAGAACCAGTGTAGTATACATACATTAGAGAGGAGGAGGAGGGAGAACAAGTCTAGTATAGCTACATTAGAGAGGAGGAGGGAGTACCAGTCTAGTATAGATACATTAGAGAGTAAGAGTGCGAACCAGTCTAGTATAGATACATTAGAGAGGAGGTGGAGGGAGAACCAGTCTAGTATAGCTACATTAGAGAGGAGGAGGAGGGAGAACCAGTCTCGTATAGATACATTAGAGAGGAGGAGGAGGGAGAACAAGTCAAGCATAGATACATTAGAGAGGAGGAGGTAGAACCAGTCAAGTACAGCTACATTAGAGAGGAGGATGAGGGAGAAGCAGTGTAGTATAGATACATTAGTGAGGAGGAGGAGGGAGAACACGTCTAGTATAGCTACATTAGAGAGGAGGAGGAGGGAGAACCAGTGTAGTATACATACATTAGAGAGGAGGAGGAGGGAGAACAAGTCTAGTATAGCTACATTAGAGAGGAGGAGGGAGTACCAGTCTAGTATAGATACATTAGAGAGTAAGAGTGCGAACCAGTCTAGTATAGATACATTAGAGAGGAGGAGGAGGGAGAACAAGTCTAGTATAGCTACAATAGAGAGGAGGAGGGAGAACCAGTCTAGTAATGCTACATTAAAGAGGAGGAGGGAGAACCAGTCTAGCATAGATACATTAGAGAGGAGGAGGAGGGAGAACCAGTCAAGCATAGATACATTGGAGAGGAGGAGGAGGGAGAACCAGTATAGTAGAGATACATTAGAGAGGAGGAGGAGGAGAACAAGTCAAGCATAGATACATTAGAGAGGAGGAGGTAGAACCAGTCAAGTACAGCTACATTAGAGAGGAGGATGAGGGAGAAGCAGTGTAGTATAGATACATTAGTGAGGAGGAGGAGGGAGAACACGTCTAGTATAGCTACATTAGAGAGGAGGAGGAGGGAGAACCAGTGTAGTATACATACATTAGAGAGGAGGAGGAGGGAGAACAAGTCTAGTATAGCTACATTAGAGAGGAGGAGGAGTACCAGTCTAGTATAGATACATTAGAGAGTAAGAGTGCGAACCAGTCTAGTATAGATACATTAGAGAGGAGGTGGAGGGAGAACCAGTCTAGTATAGCTACATTAGAGAGGAGGAGGAGGGAGAACCAGTCTCGTATAGATACATTAGAGAGGAGGAGGAGGGAGAACAAGTCAAGCATAGATACATTAGAGAGGAGGAGGTAGAACCAGTCAAGTACAGCTACATTAGAGAGGAGGATGAGGGAGAAGCAGTGTAGTATAGATACATTAGTGAGGAGGAGGAGGGAGAACACGTCTAGTATAGCTACATTAGAGAGGAGGAGGAGGGAGAACCAGTGTAGTATACATACATTAGAGAGGAGGAGGAGGGAGAACAAGTCTAGTATAGGTACATTAGAGAGGAGGAGGAGGGAGAACCAGTCTAGTATAGATACATTAGAGAGTAAGAGTGCGAACCAGTCTAGTATAGATACATTAGAGAGGAGGAGGGGGGAACCAGTGTAGTATAGATACATTAGAGAGGAGGAGGAGGGAGAACAAATCTAGTATAGCTACATTAGAGAGGAGGAGGGAGTACCAGTCTAGTATAGATACATTAGAGAGTAAGAGTGTGAACCAGTCTAGTATAGATACATTAGAGAGGAGGAGGAGGGAGAACCAGTCTAGTATAGATACATAAGAGAGGAGGGGAGAACCAGTCTAGTAATGTTACATTAAAGAGGAGGAGGGAGAACACGTCTAGTATAGCTACATTAGAGAGGAGGAGGAGGGAGAACCAGTCTAGTATAGATACATTAGAGAGGAGGAGTGAGGATCAGTCTAGTAAATCTACATTAGAGAGGAGGAGGAGGGAGAACCAGTCAAGCATAGATACATTAGAGAGGAGGAGGAGGGAGAACCAGTCTAGTACAGCTACATTAGAGAGGAGGAGGAGGGAGAACCAGTATAATAGAGATACATTAGAGAGGAGGAGGAGGGAGAACCAGTCTAGTATAGATACATTAGAGAGGAGGAGGAGGGAGAACCAGTCTAGTACAGCTACATTAGAGAGGAGGAGGAGGGAGAACCAGTATAGTAGAGATACATTAGAGAGGAGGAGGAGGGAGAACAAGTCTAGTATAGCTACATTAGAGAGGAGGAGGAGGGAGAACCAGTGTAGTATACATACATTAGAGAGGAGGAGGAGGGAGAACAAGTCTAGTATAGCTACATTAGAGAGGAGGAGGGAGTACCAGTCTAGTATAGATATATTGGAGAGGAGGAGGAGTGAGAACCAGTCTAGTATAGATACATTAGAGAGGAGGAGGAGGGGGAACCAGTGTAGTATAGATACATTAGAGGGGAGGAGGGGAGAACAAATCTAGTATAGCTACATTAGAGAGGAGGAGGGAGTACCAGTCTAGTATAGATACATTAGAGAGTAAGAGTGTGAACCAGTCTAGTATAGATACATTAGAGAGGAGGAGGAGGGAGAACCAGTCTAGTATAGATACATAAGAGAGGAGGACGGCGAGAACCAGTCTAGTAATGCTACATTAAAGAGGAGGAGGGAGAACACGTCTAGTATAGCTACATTAGAGAGGAGGAGGAGGGAGAACCAGTCTAGTATAGATACATTAGAGAGGAGGAGTGAGGATCAGTCTAGTAAATCTACATTAGAGAGGAGGAGGAGGGAGAACCAGTCAAGCATAGATACATTAGAGAGGAGGAGGAGGGAGAACCAGTCTAGTACAGCTACATTAGAGAGGAGGAGGAGGGAGAACCAGTATAATAGAGATACATTAGAGAGGAGGAGGAGGGAGAACCAGTCTAGTACAGCTACATTAGAGAGGAGGAGGAGGGAGAACCAGTATAGTAGAGATACATTAGAGAGGAGGAGGAGGGAGAACAAGTCTAGTATAGATACATTAGAGAGGAGGAGGAGGGAGAACCAGTCTAGTATATCTACATTAGAGAGTAAGAGTGCGAACCAGTCTAGTATAGATACATTAGAGAGGAGGAGGAGGAAGAACAAGTCTAGTATAGCTATAGAGAGGAGGAGGAGGGAGAACCAGTCAAGCATAGATACATTGGAGAGGAGGAGGAGGGAGAACCAGTCTAGTAATGCTACATTAAAGAGGAGGAGGGAGAACCAGTCTAGTATAGATACATTAGAGAGGAGGAGGAGGGAGAACCAGTCAAGCATAGATACATTGGAGAGGAGGAGGAGGAGGGAGAACCAGTCAAGCATAGATACATTGGAGAGGAGGAGGAGGGAGAACCAGTCTAGTACAGCTCCATTGGAGAGGAGGAGGAGGGAGAACCAGTCTAGTATAGATACATTAGAGATGAGGAGGAGGAGAAGCAGTCAAGCATAGATACATTAGAGAGGAGGAGGTAGAACCAGTCAAGTACAGCTACATTAGAGAGGAGGATGAGGGAGAAGCAGTGTAGTATAGATACATTAGTGAGGAGGAGGAGGGAGAACACGTCTAGTATAGCTACATTAGAGAGGAGGAGGGAGTACCAGTCTAGTATAGATACATTAGAGAGTAAGAGTGCGAACCAGTCTAGTATAGATACATTAGAGAGGAGGAGGAGGGAGAACCAGTGTAGTATAGATACATTAGAGAGGAGGAGGAGGGAGAACAAGTCTAGTATAGCTACATTAGAGAGGAGGAGGGAGTACCAGTCTAGTATAGATACATTAGAGAGTAAGAGTGTGAACCAGTCTAGTATAGATAGATACATTAGAGAGGAGGAGGAGGGAGAACCAGTCTAGTATAGATACATAAGAGAGGAGGACGTGCGAGAACCAGTCTAGTAATGCTACATTAAAGAGGAGGAGGGAGAACACGTCTAGTATAGCTACATTAGAGAGGAGGAGGAGGGAGAACCAGTCAAGCATAGATACATTAGAGAGGAGGAGGGAGAACCAGTCTAGTACAGCTACATTAGAGAGGAGGAGGAGGGAGAACCAGTATAGTAGAGATACATTAGAGAGGAGGAGGAGGGAGAACCAGTCAAGCATAGATACATTGGAGAGGAGGAGGAGGGAGAACCAGTCTAGTACAGCTCCATTGGAGAGGAGGAGGAGGGAGAACCAGTCTAGTATAGATACATTAGAGAGCAGGAGGAGGGAGAACCAGTGTAGTATAGATACATTAGAGAGGAGGAGGAGGGAGAACAAGTCTAGTATAGCTACATTAGAGAGGAGGAGGGAGTACCAGTCTAGTATAGATACATTAGAGAGTAAGAGTGCGAACCAGTCTAGTATAGATACATTAGAGAGGAGGTGGAGGGAGAACCAGTCTAGTATAGCTACATTAGAGAGGAGGAGGAGGGAGAACCAGTCTCGTATAGATACATTAGAGAGGAGGAGGAGGGAGAACAAGTCAAGCATAGATACATTAGAGAGGAGGAGGTAGAACCAGTCAAGTACAGCTACATTAGAGAGGAGGATGAGGGAGAAGCAGTGTAGTATAGATACATTAGTGAGGAGGAGGAGGGAGAACACGTCTAGTATAGCTACATTAGAGAGGAGGAGGAGGGAGAACCAGTCTAGTATAGATACATTAGAGAGGAGGAGGAGGGAGAACAAGTCTAGTATAGCTACATTAGAGAGGAGGAGGGAGTACCAGTCTAGTATAGATACATTAGAGAGTAAGAGTGCGAACCAGTCTAGTATAGATACATTAGAGAGGAGGAGGAGGGGGAACCAGTGTAGTATAGATACATTAGAGAGGAGGAGGAGGGGGAACCAGTGTAGTATAGATACATTAGAGAGGAGGAGGAGGGAGAACAAATCTAGTATAGCTACATTAGAGAGGAGGAGGGAGTACCAGTCTAGTATAGATACATTAGAGAGTAAGAGTGTGAACCAGTCTAGTATAGATACATTAGAGAGGAGGAGGAGGGAGAACCAGTCTAGTATAGATACATAAGAGAGGAGGACGTGCGAGAACCAGTCTAGTAATGCTACATTAAAGAGGAGGAGGGAGAACACGTCTAGTATAGCTACATTAGAGAGGAGGAGGAGGGAGAACCAGTCTAGTATAGATACATTAGAGAGGAGGAGTGAGGATCAGTCTAGTAAATCTACATTAGAGAGGAGGAGGAGGGAGAACCAGTCAAGCATAGATACATTAGAGAGGAGGAGGAGGGAGAACCAGTCTAGTACAGCTACATTAGAGAGGAGGAGGAGGGAGAACCAGTATAATAGAGATACATTAGAGAGGAGGAGGAGGGAGAACCAGTCTAGTATAGATACATTAGAGAGGAGGAGGAGGGAGAACCAGTCTAGTACAGCTACATTAGAGAGGAGGAGGAGGGAGAACCAGTATAGTAGAGATACATTAGAGAGGAGGAGGAGGGAGAACAAGTCTAGTATAGCTACATTTGAATGGAGGAGTGAGAACCAGTCTAGTATAGATACATTAGAGAGTAAGAGTGCGAACCAGTCTAGTATAGATACATTAGAGAGGAGGAGGAGGGAGAACCAGTCTAGTATATCTACATTAGAGAGTAAGAGTGCGAACCAGTCTAGTATAGATACATTAGAGAGGAGGAGGAGGGAGAACAAGTCTAGTATAGCTACAATAGAGAGGAGGAGGGAGAACCAGTCTAGTAATGCTACATTAAAGAGGAGGAGGGAGAACCAGTCTAGTATAGATACATTAGAGAGGAGGACGAGGGAGAACCAGTCAAGCATAGATACATTGGAGAGGAGGAGGAGGGAGAACCAGTCTAGTACAGCTACATTAGAGAGGAGGAGGAGGGAGAACCAGTCTAGTATAGATACATTAGAGATGAGGAGGAGGGAGAACCAGTCTAGTATAGATACATTAGAGAGGAGGAGGGAGAACCAGTGTAGTATAGATACATTAGAAAGGAGGAGGAGGGAGAACCAGTGTAGTATAGATACATTAGAGAGGAGGAGGAGGGAGAATCAGTCAAGCATAGATACATTAGAGAGGAGGAGGTAGAACCAGTCAAGTACAGCTACATTAGAGAGGAGGAGGTGGGAGAACCAGTCTAGTATAGATACATTAGAATGGAGGAGTGAGAACCAGTCTAGTATAGATACATTAGATAGGAGGAGGAGGGAGAACCAGTCCAGTAGAGCTACATTAGAGAGGATGAGGAGGGAGAAGCAGTGTAGTATAGATACATTAGAGAGGAGGAGGAGGGAGAACAAGTCTAGTATAGCTACATTAGAGAGGAGGAGGGAGTACCAGTCTAGTATAGATACATTAGAGAGTAAGAGTGCGAACCAGTCTAGTATAGATACATTAGAGGAGGAGGAGGAGGACAAGTCAAGCATAGATACATTAGATAGGAGGAGGAGGGAGAACCAGTCCAGTAGAGCTACATTAGAGAGGATGAGGAGGGAGAAGCAGTGTAGTATAGATACATTAGAGAGGAGGAGGAGGGAGAACAAGTCTAGTATAGCTACATTAGAGAGGAGGAGGGAGTACCAGTCCAGTATGGATACATTGGAGAGTAAGAGTACGAACCAGTCTAGTATAGATACATTAGAGAGGAGGAGGCAGAACCAGTGTAGTATAGATACATTAGAGAGGAGGAGGAGGGAGAACAAGTCTAGTATAGCTACATTAGAATGGAGGAGTGAGAACCAGTCTAGTATAGATACATTAGAGAGTAAGAGTGTGAACCAGTCTAGTATAGATAGATACATTAGAGAGGAGGAGGAGGGAGAACCAGTCTAGTATATATACATAAGAGAGGAGGACGTGCGAGAACCAGTCTAGTAATGCTACATTAAAGAGGAGGAGGGAGAACACGTCTAGTATAGCTACATTAGAGAGGAGGAGGAGGGAGAACCAGTCAAGCATAGATACATTAGAGAGGAGGAGGGAGAACCAGTCTAGTACAGCTACATTAGAGAGGAGGAGGAGGGAGAACCAGTATAGTAGAGATACATTAGAGAGGAGGAGGAGGGAGAACCAGTCAAGCATAGATACATTGGAGAGGAGGAGGAGGGAGAACCAGTCTAGTACAGCTCCATTGGAGAGGAGGAGGAGGGAGAACCAGTCTAGTATAGATACATTAGAGAGCAGGAGGAGGGAGAACCAGTCTAGTTTAGATACATTAGAGAGTAAGAGTGCGAACCAGTCTAGTATAGATACATTAGAGAGGAGGTGGAGGGAGAACCAGTCTAGTATAGCTACATTAGAGAGGAGGAGGAGGGAGAACCAGTCTCGTATAGATACATTAGAGAGGAGGAGGAGGGAGAAGCAGTCTAGTACAGCTACATTAGAGAGGAGGAGGAGGGAGAACAAGTCACGCATAGATACATTAGAGAGGAGGAGGTAGAACCAGTCTAGTACAGCTCCATTGTAGAGGAGGAGGAGGGAGAACCAGTCTAGTATAGATACATTAGAGATGAGGAGGAGGGAGAAGCAGTCAAGCATAGATACATTAGAGAGGAGGAGGGAGTACCAGTCTAGTATAGATACATTAGAGAGTAAGAGTGAGAACCAGTCTAGTATAGATACATTAGAGAGGAGGAGGAGGGAGAACAAGTCAAGCATAGATACATTAGAGAGGAGGAGGTAGAACCAGTCAAGTACAGCTACATTAGAGAGGAGGAGGAGGGAGAACCAGTGTAGTATAGATACATTAGTGAGGAGGAGGAGGGAGAACACGTCTAGTATAGCTACATTAGAGAGGAGGAGGGAGTACCAGTCTAGTATAGATACATTAGAGAGTAAGAGTGCGAACCAGTCTAGTATAGATACATTAGAGAGGAGGAGGAGGGAGAACCAGTGTAGTATAGATACATTAGAGAGGATGAGGAGGAGAACAAGTCTAGTATAGCTACATTAGAGAGGAGGAGGGAGTACCAGTCTAGTATAGATACATTAGAGAGTAAGAGTGTGAACCAGTCTAGTATAGATAGATACATTAGAGAGGAGGAGGAGGGAGAACCAGTCTAGTATATATACATAAGAGAGGAGGACGTGCGAGAACCAGTCTAGTAATGCTACATTAAAGAGGAGGAGGGAGAACACGTCTAGTATAGCTACATTAGAGAGGAGGAGGAGGGAGAACCAGTCAAGCATAGATACATTAGAGAGGAGGAGGAGGGAGAACCAGTCTAGTATAGCTACATTAGAGAGGAGGAGGGAGAACCAGTCTAGTATAGATACATTAGAGAGGAGGAGGAGGGAGAACCAGTCAAGCATAGATACATTGGAGAGGAGGAGGAGGGAGAACCAGTCTAGTACAGCTCCATTGGAGAGGAGGAGGAGGGAGAACCAGTCTAGTATAGCTACATTAGAGAGGAGGAGGAGGGAGAACCAGTCTAGTATAGATACATTAGAGAGTAAGAGTGCGAACCAGTCTAGTATAGATACATTAGAGAGGAGGAGGAGGGAGAACCAGTCTAGTATAGCTACATTAGAGAGGAGGAGGAGGGAGAACCAGTCTCGTATAGATACATTAGAGAGGAGGAGGAGGGAGAACAAGTCAAGCATAGATACATTAGAGAGGAGGAGGTAGAACCAGTCAAGTACAGCTACATTAGAGAGGAGGATGAGGGAGAAGCAGTGTAGTATAGATACATTAGTGAGGAGGAGGAGGGAGAACACGTCTAGTATAGCTACATTAGAGAGGAGGAGGAGGGAGAACCAGTGTAGTATACATACATTAGAGAGGAGGAGGAGGGAGAACAAGTCTAGTATAGCTACATTAGAGAGGAGGAGGGAGTACCAGTCTAGTATAGATACATTAGAGAGTAAGAGTGCGAACCAGTCTAGTATAGATACATTAGAGAGGAGGAGGAGGGAGAACCAGTGTAGTATAGATACATTAGAGAGGATGAGGAGGGAGAACAAGTCTAGTATAGCTACATTAGAGAGGAGGAGGGAGTACCAGTCTAGTATAGATACATTAGAGAGTAAGAGTGTGAACCAGTCTAGTATAGATAGATACATTAGAGAGGAGGAGGGAGAACCAGTCTAGTATAGATACATAAGAGAGGAGGACGTGCGAGAACCAGTCTAGTAATGCTACATTAAAGAGGAGGAGGGAGAACACGTCTAGTATAGCTACATTAGAGAGGAGGAGGAGGGAGAACCAGTCAAGCATAGATACATTAGAGAGGAGGAGGAGGGAGAACCAGTCTAGTACAGCTACATTAGAGAGGAGGAGGAGGGAGAACCAGTATAGTAGAGATACATTAGAGAGGAGGAGGAGGGAGAACCAGTCAAGCATAGATACATTAGAGAGGAGGAGGAGGGAGAACCAGTCTAGTACAGCTACATTAGAGAGGAGGAGAGGGAGAACCAGTATAGTCGAGATACATTAGAGAGGAGGAGGAGGGAGAACAAGTCTAGTATAGCTACATTTGAATGGAGGAGTGAGAACCAGTCTAGTATAGATACATTAGAGAGTAAGAGTGCGAACCAGTCTAGTATAGATACATTAGAGAGGAGGAGGAGGGAGAACCAGTCTAGTATATCTACATTAGAGAGGAGGAGGAGGGAGAAGCAGTGTAGTATAGATACATTAGTGAGGAGGAGGAGGGAGAACACGTCTAGTATAGCTACAATAGAGAGGAGGAGGGAGAACCAGTCTAGTAATGCTACATTAAAGAGGAGGAGGGAGAATCAGTCTAGTATAGATACATTATAGAGGAGGAGGAGGGAGAACCAGTCAAGCATAGATACATTGGAGAGGAGGAGGAGGGAGAACCAGTCTAGTACAGCTCAATTGGAGAGGAGGAGGAGGGAGAACCAGTCTAGTATAGATACATTAGAGAGGAGGAGGAGGGAGAACAAGTCTAGTATAGCTACATTAGAGAGGAGGAGGGAGTACCAGTCTAGTATAGATACATTAGAGAGTAAGAGTGCCAACCAGTCTAGTATAGATACATTAGAGAGGAGGAGGAGGGAGAACAAGTCTAGTATAGCTACAATAGAGAGGAGGAGGGAGAACCAGTCTAGTAATGCTACATTAAAGAGGAGGAGGGAGAACCAGTCTAGCATAGATACATTAGAGAGGAGGAGGAGGGAGAACCAGTCAAGCATAGATACATTGGAGAGGAGGAGGAGGGAGAACCAGTCTAGTACAGCTCCATTGGAGAGGAGGAGGAGGGAGAACCAGTCTAGTATAGATACATTAGAGAGGAGGAGGGAGTACCAGTCTAGTATAGATACATTAGAGAGTAAGAGTGCGAACCAGTCTAGTATAGATACATTAGAGAGGAGGAGGAGGGAGAACAAGTCAAGCATAGATACATTAGAGAGGAGGAGGTAGAACCAGTCAAGTACAGCTACATTAGAGAGGAGGATGAGGGAGAAGCAGTGTAGTATAGATACATTAGTGAGGAGGAGGAGGGAGAACACGTCTAGTATAGCTACATTAGAGAGGAGGAGGAGGGAGAACCAGTGTAGTATACATACATTAGAGAGGAGGAGGAGGGAGAACAAGTCTAGTATAGCTACATTAGAGAGGAGGAGGGAGTACCAGTCTAGTATAGATACATTAGAGAGTAAGAGTGAGAACCAGTCTAGTATAGATACATTAGAGAGGAGGTGGAGGGAGAACCAGTCTAGTATAGCTACATTAGAGAGGAGGAGGAGGGAGAACCAGTCTCGTATAGATACATTAGAGAGGAGGAGGAGAACCAGTCAAGTACAGCTACATTAGAGAGGATGATGAGGGAGAAGCAGTGTAGTATAGATACATTAGTGAGGAGGAGGAGGGGAGAACACGTCTAGTATAGCTACATTAGAGAGGAGGAGGAGGGAGAACCAGTGTAGTATACATACATTAGAGAGGAGGAGGAGGGAGAACAAGTCTAGTATAGGTACATTAGAGAGTAAGAGTGAGAACCAGTCTAGTATAGATACATTAGAGAGGAGGAGGAGGGAGAACAAGTCTAGTATAGCTACATTAGAGAGGAGGAGGGAGTACCAGTCTAGTATAGATACATTAGAGAGTAAGAGTGCGAACCAGTCTAGTATAGATACATTAGAGAGGAGGAGGAGGGAGAACCAGTGTAGTATAGATACATTAGAGAGGAGGAGGGAGTACCAGTCTAGTATAGATACATTAGAGAGTAAGAGTGTGAACCAGTCTAGTATAGATAGATACATTAGAGAGGAGGAGGAGGGAGAACCAGTCTAGTATAGATACATAAGAGAGGAGGACGTGCGAGAACCAGTCTAGTAATGCTACATTAAAGAGGAGGAGGGAGAACACGTCTAGTATAGCTACATTAGAGAGGAGGAGGAGGGAGAACCAGTCTAGTATAGATACATTAGAGAGGAGGAGTGAGGATCAGTCTAGTAAATCTACATTAGAGAGGAGGAGGAGGGAGAACCAGTCAAGCATAGATACATTAGAGAGGAGGAGGAGGGAGAACCAGTCTAGTACAGCTACATTAGAGAGGAGGAGGAGGGAGAACCAGTATAATAGAGATACATTAGAGAGGAGGAGGAGGGAGAACCAGTCAAGCATAGATACATTAGAGAGGAGGAGGAGGGAGAACCAGTCTAGTACAGCTACATTAGAGAGGAGGAGGAGGGAGAACCAGTCTAGTATAGATACATTAGAGAGGAGGAGGAGGGAGAACCAGTCTAGTATATCTACATTAGAGAGTAAGAGTGCGAACCAGTCTAGTATAGATACATTAGAGAGGAGGAGGAGGGAGAACAAGTCTAGTATAGCTACAATAGAGAGGAGGAGGGAGAACCAGTCTAGTAATGCTACATTAAAGAGGAGGAGGGAGAACCAGTCTAGTATAGATACATTAGAGAGGAGGAGGAGGGAGAACCAGTCAAGCATAGATACATTGGAGAGGAGGAGGAGGGAGAACCAGTCTAGTACAGCTCCATTGGAGAGGAGGAGGAGGGAGAACCAGTCTAGTATAGATACATTAGAGAGGAGGAGGAGGGAGAACCAGTCAAGCATAGATACATTAGAGAGGAGGAGGAGGGAGAACCAGTGTAGTATAGCTACATTAGAGAGGAGGAGGGAGTACCAGTCTAGTATAGATACATTAGAGAGTAAGAGTGCGAACCAGTCTAGTATAGATACATTAGAGAGGAGGAGGAGGGAGAACCAGTCTAGTATAGATACATTAGAGAGGAGGAGGAGGGAGAACCAGTGTAGTATAGATACATTAGAGAGGAGGAGGAGGGAGAATCAGTCAAGCATAGATACATTAGAGAGGAGGAGGTAGAACCAGTCAAGTACAGCTACATTAGAGAGGAGGAGGTGGGAGAACCAGTCTAGTATAGATACATTAGAGAGGAGGAGGAGTGAGAACCAGTCTAGTAAAGCTACATTACAGAGGAGGAGGAGGGAGAACCAGTGTAGTATTGCTACATTAAAGAGGAGGAGGTAGAACCAGTCAAGTACAGCTACATTAGAGAGGAGGATGAGGGAGAAGCAGTGTAGTATAGATACATTAGTGAGGAGGAGGAGGGAGAACACGTCTAGTATAGCTACATTAGAGAGGAGGAGGAGGGAGAACCAGTGTAGTATACATACATTAGAGAGGAGGAGGAGGGAGAACAAGTCTAGTATAGGTACATTAGAGAGGAGGAGGGAGTACCAGTCTAGTATAGATACATTAGAGAGTAAGAGTGTGAACCAGTCTAGTATAGATACATTAGAGAGGAGGAGGAGGGAGAACCAGTCTAGTATAGATACATAAGAGAGGAGGACGTGCGAGAACCAGTCTAGTAATGCTACATTAAAGAGGAGGAGGGAGAACACGTCTAGTATAGCTACATTAGAGAGGAGGAGGAGGGAGAACCAGTCTAGTATAGATACATTAGAGAGGAGGAGTGAGGATCAGTCTAGTAAATCTACATTAGAGAGGAGGAAGAACCAGTCAAGCATAGATACATTAGAGAGGAGGAGGAGGGAGAACCAGTCTAGTACAGCTACATTAGAGAGGAGGAGGAGGAGGGAGAACCAGTCTAGTATAGATACATTAGAGAGGAGGAGGAGGGAGAACCAGTCAAGCATAGATACATTAGAGAGGAGGAGGAGGGAGAACCAGTCTAGTACAGCTACATTAGAGAGGAGGAGGAGGGAGAACCAGTATAGTAGAGATACATTAGAGAGGAGGAGGAGGGAGAACCAGTCAAGCATAGATACATTAGAGAGGAGGAGGAGGGAGAACCAGTCTAGTACAGCTACATTAGAGAGGAGGAGGAGGGAGAACCAGTATAGTAGAGATACATTAGAGAGGAGGAGGAGGGAGAACAAGTCTAGTATAGCTACATTTGAATGGAGGAGTGAGAACCAGTCTAGTATAGATACATTAGAGAGTAAGAGTGCGAACCAGTCTAGTATAGATACATTAGAGAGGAGGAGGAGGGAGAACCAGTCTAGTATATCTACATTAGAGAGGAGGAGGAGGGAGAACCAGTCTAGTACAGCTACATTAGAGAGGAGGAGGAGGGAGAACAAGTCTAGTATAGCTACATTAGAGAGGAGGAGGGAGTACCAGTCTAGTATAGATACATTAGAGAGTAAGAGTGCGAACCAGTCTAGTATAGATACATTAGAGAGGAGGAGGAGGGAGAACAAGTCTAGTATAGCTACAATAGAGAGGAGGAGGGAGAACCAGTCTAGTAATGCTACATTAAAGAGGAGGAGGGAGAACCAGTCTAGTATAGATACATTAGAGAGGAGGAGGAGGGAGAACCAGTCAAGCATAGATACATTGGAGAGGAGGAGGAGGGAGAACCAGTCTAGTACAGCTCCATTGGAGAGGAGGAGGAGGGAGAACCAGTCTAGTATAGATACATTAGAGAGGAGGAGGAGGGAGAACCAGTGTAGTATAGCTACATTAGAGAGGAGGAGGGAGTACCAGTCTAGTATAGATACATTAGAGAGTAAGAGTGCGAACCAGTCTAGTATAGATACATTAGAGAGGAGGTGGAGGGAGAACCAGTCTAGTATAGCTACATTAGAGAGGAGGAGGAGGGAGAACCAGTCTCGTATAGATACATTAGAGAGGAGGAGGAGGGAGAACAAGTCAAGCATAGATACATTAGAGAGGAGGAGGTAGAACCAGTCAAGTACAGCTACATTAGAGAGGAGGATGAGGGAGAAGCAGTGTAGTATAGATACATTAGTGAGGAGGAGGAGGGAGAACCAGTGTAGTATACATACATTAGAGAGGAGGAGGAGGGAGAACAAGTCTAGTATACGTACATTAGAGAGGAGGAGGGAGTACCAGTCTAGTATAGATACATTAGAGAGTAAGAGTGCGAACCAGTCTAGTATAGATACATTAGAGAGGAGGAGGAGGGGGAACCAGTGTAGTATAGATACATTAGAGAGGAGGAGGAGGGAGAACAAATCTAGTATAGCTACATTAGAGAGGAGGAGGGAGTACCAGTCTAGTATAGATACATTAGAGAGTAAGAGTGTGAACCAGTCTAGTATAGATACATTAGAGAGGAGGAGGAGGGAGAACCAGTCTAGTATAGATACATAAGAGAGGAGGACGGGAGAACCAGTCTAGTAATGCTACATTAAAGAGGAGGAGGGAGAACACGTCTAGTATAGATACATTAGAGAGGAGGAGTGAGGATCAGTCTAGTAAATCTACATTAGAGAGGAGGAGGAGGGAGAACCAGTCAAGCATAGATACATTAGAGAGGAGGAGGAGGGAGAACCAGTCTAGTACAGCTACATTAGAGAGGAGGAGTGAGGAGCAGTCTAGTAAATCTACATTAGAGAGGAGGAGGAGGGAGAACCAGTCAAGCATAGATACATTAGAGAGGAGGAGGAGGGAGAACCAGTCTAGTACAGCTACATTAGAGAGGAGGAGGAGGGAGAACCAGTATAATAGAGATACATTAGAGAGGAGGAGGAAGGAGAACCAGTCTAGTACAGCTACATTAGAGAGGAGGAGGAGGGAGAACCAGTCTAGTACAGCTACATTAGAGAGGAGGAGGAGGGAGAACAGGTCTAGTATAGCTACATTTTAATGGAGGAGTGAGAACCAGTCTAGTATAGATACATTAGAGAGTAAGAGTGAGAACCAGTCTAGTATAGATACATTAGAGAGGAGGAGGAGGGAGAACCAGTCTAGTATATCTACATTAGAGAGGAGGAGGAGGGAGAACCAGTCTAGTACAGCTACATTAGAGAGGAGGAGGATTGAGAACAAGTCACGCATAGATACATTAGAGAGGAGGAGGTAGAACCAGTCAAGTACAGATACATTAGAGAGGAGGAGGAGGGAGAACCAGTCAAGCATAGATACATTGGAGAGGAGGAGGAGGGAGAACCAGTCTAGTACAGCTACATTAGAGAGGAGGAGGAGGGAGAACAAGTCAAGCATAGATACATTAGAGAGGAGGAGGGAGAACCAGTCTAGTAATGCTACATTAAAGAGGAGGAGGGAGAACCAGTCTAGTATAGATACATTAGAGAGGAGGAGTGAGAACCAGTCTAGTATAGATACATTAGAGAGGAGGAGGAGGGAGAACCAGTCTAGTATAGCTACATTAGAGAGGATGAGGAGGGAGAAGCAGTGTAGTATAGATACATTAGAGAGGAGGAGGAGGGAGAACAAGTCTAGTATAGCTACATTAGAGAGGAGGAGGGAGTACCAGTCCAGTATGGATACATTGGAGAGTAAGAGTACGAACCAGTCTAGTATAGATACATTAGAGAGGAGGAGGAGGGAGAACAAGTCTAGTATAGCTACAATAGAGAGGAGGAGGGAGAACCAGTCTAGTAATGCTACATTAAAGAGGAGGAGGGAGAACCAGTCTAGTATAGATACATTAGAGAGGAGGAGGAGGGAGAACCAGTCTAGTACAGCTCCATTGGAGAGGAGGAGGAGGGAGAACCAGTCAAGCATAGATACATTAGAGAGGAGGAGGAGGGAGAACCAGTCTAGTATAGATACATTAGAGAGGAGGAGGAGGGAGAACCAGTCAAGCATAGATACATTAGAGAGGAGGAGGAGGGAGAACCAGTCTAGTATAGATACATTAGAGAGGAGGAGGAGGGAGAACCAGTCAAGCATAGATACATTGGAGAGGAGGAGGAGGGAGAACCAGTCTAGTACAGCTCCATTGGAGAGGAGGAGGAGGGAGAACCAGTCTAGTATAGATACATTAGAGAGGAGGAGGAGGGAGAACCAGTCTAGTATAGATACATTAGAGAGGAGGAGGAGGGAGAACCAGTGTAGTATAGATACATTAGAGAGGAGGAGGAGGGAGAACAAGTCTAGTATAGCTACAATAGAGAGGAGGAGGGTGAACCAGTCTAGTAATGCTACATTAAAGATGAGGAGGGAGAACCAGTCTAGTATAGATACATTAGAGAGGAGGAGGAGGGAGAACCAGTCTAGTATAGCTACATTAGAGAGGAGGGAGAACCAGTCTAGTACAGCTCCATTAGAGAGGAGGAGGGAGAACCAGTGTAGTACAGCTAAATAAGAGAGGAGGGCGTGCGAGAACCAGTCCATTATAGATACATTGGAGAGGAGGAGGAGTTAGAACCATTCTAGTACATCTACATTAGAGAGGAGGAGGAGGGAGAACCAGCCAAGCATAGATACATTAGAGAGGAGGAGGAGGGAGAACACGAGCATAGATACATTAGAGAGGAGGAGGAGGGAGAACAAGTCTAGTATAGCTACAATAGAGAGGAGGAGGGAGAACCAGTCTAGTAATGCTACATTAAAGAGGAGGAGGGAGAACCAGTCTAGTATAGATACATTAGAGAGTAAGAGTGCGAACCAGTCTAGTATAGATACATTAGAGAGGAGGAGGAGGGAGAACCAGTCTAGTATAGCTACATTAGAGAGGAGGAGGAGGGAGAACCAGTGTAGTATAGCTACATTAGAGAGGAGGAGGGAGTACCAGTCTAGTATAGATACATTAGAGAGTAAGAGTGCGAACCAGTCTAGTATAGATACATTAGAGAGGAGGAGGAGGGAGAGCAAGTCTAGTATAGCTACAATAGAGAGGAGGAGGGAGAACCAGTCTAGTAATGCTACATTAAAGAGGAGGAGGGAGAACCAGTCTAGTATAGATACATTAGAGAGGAGGAGGAGGGAGAACCAGTGTAGTACAGCTACATTAGAGAGGAGGAGGGAGAACCAGTCAAGTATAGATACATTAGAGAGGAGGAGGAGGGAGAACCAGTCTAGTACAGCTACATTAGAGAGGAGGAGGGAGAACCAGTCTAGTATAGATACATTAGAGAGGAGGAGGAGGGAGAACCAGTGTAGTATACATACATTAGAGAGGAGGAGGAGGGAGAACAAGTCTAGTATAGCTACATTAGAGAGGAGGAGGAGGGAGAACCAGTCTAGTACAGCTCCATTGGAGAGGAGGAGGAGGGAGAACCAGTCTAGTATAGATACATTAGAGAGGAGGAGGAGGGAGAACCAGTCTAGTATAGATACATTAGAGAGGAGGAGGAGGGAGAACCAGTGTAGTATAGATACATTAGAGAGGAGGAGGAGGGAGAACAAGTCTAGTATAGCTACAATAGAGAGGAGGAGGGTGAACCAGTCTAGTAATGCTACATTAAAGAGGAGGAGGGAGAACCAGTCAAGCATAGATACATTGGAGAGGAGGAGGAGGGAGAACCAGTCTAGTACAGCTCCATTGGAGAGGAGGAGGAGGGAGAACCAGTCTAGTATAGATACATTAGAGAGGAGGAGGAGGGAGAACCAGTCTAGTATAGATACATTAGAGAGGAGGAGGAGGGAGAACCAGTCTAGTATAGCTACATTAGAGAGGAGGAGGGAGTACCAGTCTAGTATAGATACATTAGAGAGTAAGAGTGCGAACCAGTCTAGTATAGATACATTAGAGAGGAGGAGGAGGGAGAACAAGTCTAGTATAGCTACAATAGAGAGGAGGAGGGAGAACCAGTCTAGTAATGCTACATTAAAGAGGAGGAGGGAGAACCAGTCTAGTATAGATACATTAGAGAGGAGGAGGAGGGAGAACCAGTCTAGTACAGCTCCATTGGAGAGGAGGAGGGAGAACCAGTCTAGTATAGATACATTAGAGAGGAGGAGGAGGGAGAACCAGTCAAGCATAGCTACATTAGAGAGGTGGAGGAGGGAGAACCAGTGTAGTATAGATACAATAGAGAGTAAGAGTGCGAACCAGTCTAGTAAAGCTACATTGAGAGGAGGAGGAGGGAGAACCAGTCTAGTATAGACATATTAGAGAGGAGGAGGAGGGAGAACAAGTCTAGTGTAGCTACATTTGAATGGAGGAGTGAGAACCAGTCTAGTATAGATACATTAGAGAGGAGGAGGAGGAGGGAGAACCAGTGTAGTATAGCTACATTAGAGAGGAGGAGGGAGTACCAGTCTAGTATAGATACATTAGAGAGTAAGAGTGCGAACCAGTCTAGTATAGATACATTAGAGAGGAGGAGGAGGGAGAACCAGTCTAGTATAGCTACATTAGAGAGGAGGAGGAGGGAGAACCAGTCTAGTATAGATACATTAGAGAGGAGGAGGAGGGAGAACAAGTCAAGCATAGATACATTAGAGAGGAGGAGGTAGAACCAGTCAAGTACAGCTACATTAGAGAGGAGGATGAGGGAGAAGCAGTGTAGTATAGATACATTAGAGAGGAGGAGGAGGGAGAACCAGTGTAGTATAGATACATTAGAGAGGAGGAGGAGGGAGAACCAGTCTAGTATAGCTACATTAGAGAGGAGGAGGAGGGAGAACCAGTCTAGTATAGATACATTAGAGAGTAAGAGTGCGAACCAGTCTAGTATAGATACATTAGAGAGGAGGAGGAGGGGGAACCAGTGTAGTATAGATACATTAGAGAGGAGGAGGAGGGAGAACAAATCTAGTATAGCTACATTAGAGAGGAGGAGGGAGTACCAGTCTAGTATAGATACATTAGAGAGTAAGAGTGTGAACCAGTCTAGTATAGATACATTAGAGAGGAGGAGGAGGGAGAACCAGTCTAGTATAGATACATAAGAGAGGAGGACGTGCGAGAACCAGTCTAGTAATGCTACATTAAAGAGGAGGAGTGAGGATCAGTCTAGTAAATCTACATTAGAGAGGAGGAGGAGGGAGAACCAGTCAAGCATAGATACATTAGAGAGGAGGAGGAGGGAGAACCAGTCTAGTACAGCTACATTAGAGAGGAGGAGTGAGGATCAGTCTAGTAAATCTACATTAGAGAGGAGGAGGAGGGAGAACCAGTCAAGCATAGATACATTAGAGAGGAGGAGGAGGGAGAACCAGTCTAGTACAGCTACATTAGAGAGGAGGAGGAGGGAGAACCAGTATAGTAGAGATACATTAGAGAGGAGGAGGAGGGAGAACCAGTCAAGCATAGATACATTAGAGAGGAGGAGGAGGGAGAACCAGTCTAGTACAGCTACATTAGAGAGGAGGAGGAGGGAGAACAAGTCTAGTATAGCTACATTTTAATGGAGGAGTGAGAACCAGTCTAGTATAGATACATTAGAGAGTAAGAGTGCGAACCAGTCTAGTATAGATACATTAGAGAGGAGGAGGAGGGAGAACCAGTCTAGTATATCTACATTAGAGAGGAGGAGGAGGGAGAACCAGTCTAGTACAGCTACATTAGAGAGGAGGAGGAGGGAGAACAAGTCAAGCATAGATACATTAGAGAGGAGGAGGTAGAACCAGTCAGGTACAGCTACATTAGAAAGGAGGATGAGGGAGAAGCAGTGTAGTATAGATACATTAGTGAGGAGGAGGAGGGAGAACACGTCAAGCATAGATACATTAGAGAGGAGGAGGAGGGAGAACAAGTCTAGTATAGCTACATTTGAGAGGAGGAGGGAGAACCAGTCTAGTATAGCTACATTAGAGAGGAGGAGGGAGTACCAGTCTAGTATAGATACATTAGAGAGTAAGAGTGCGAACCAGTCTAGTATAGATACATTAGAGAGGAGGAGGAGGGAGAACCAGTCTAGTATAGCTACATTAGAGAGGAGGAGGAGGGAGAACCAGTGTAGTATAGATACATTAGAGAGGAGGAGGAGGGAGAACAACTCTAGTATAGCTACATTAGAGAGGAGGAGGGAGTACCAGTCTAGTATAGATACATTAGAGAGGAGGAGTGAGAACCAGTCTAGTATAGATACATTAGAGAGGAGGAGGAGGGAGAGCAAGTCTAGTATAGCTACAATAGAGAGGAGGAGGGAGAACCAGTCTAGTAATGCTACATTAAAGAGGAGGAGGGAGAACCAGTCTAGTATAGATACATTAGAGAGGAGGAGGAGGGAGAACCAGTCAAGCATAGATACATTGGAGAGGAGGAGGAGGGAGAACCAGTCTAGTACAGCTCCATTGGAGAGGAGGAGGAGGGAGAACCAGTCAAGCATAGATACATTAGAGAGGAGGAGGAGGGAGAACCAGTCTAGTATAGATACATTAGAGAGGAGGAGGAGGGAGAACCAGTCAAGCATAGATACATTAGAGAGGAGGAGGAGGGAGAACCAGTCTAGTATAGATACATTAGAGAGGAGGAGGAGGGAGAACCAGTCAAGCATAGATACATTGGAGAGGAGGAGGAGGGAGAACCAGTCTATTACAGCTCAATTGGAGAGGAGGAGGAGGGAGAACCAGTCTAGTATAGATACATTAGAGAGGAGGAGGAGGGGGAACCAGTGTAGTATAGATACATTAGAGAGGAGGAGGAGGGAGAACAAATCTAGTATAGCTACATTAGAGAGGAGGAGGGAGTACCAGTCTAGTATAGATACATTAGAGAGTAAGAGTGTGAACCAGTCTAGTATAGATACATTAGAGAGGAGGAGGAGGGAGAACCAGTCTAGTATAGATACATAAGAGAGGAGGAGCGAGAACCAGTCTAGTAATGCTACATTAGAGAGGAGGAGTGAGGATCAGTCTAGTAAATCTACATTAGAGAGGAGGAGGAGGGAGAACCAGTCAAGCATAGATACATTAGAGAGGAGGAGGAGGGAGAACCAGTCTAGTACAGCTACATTAGAGAGGAGGAGTGAGGATCAGTCTAGTAAATCTACATTAGAGAGGAGGAGGAGGGAGAACCAGTCAAGCATAGATACATTAGAGAGGAGGAGGAGGGAGAACCAGTCTAGTACAGCTACATTAGAGAGGAGGAGGAGGGAGAACCAGTATAGTAGAGATACATTAGAGAGGAGGAGGAGGGAGAACCAGTCAAGCATAGATACATTAGAGAGGAGGAGGAGGGAGAACCAGTATAGTAGAGATACATTAGAGAGGAGGAGGAGGGAGAACAAGTCTAGTATAGCTACATTTTAATGGAGGAGTGAGAACCAGTCTAGTATAGATACATTAGAGAGTAAGAGTGCGAACCAGTCTAGTATAGATACATTAGAGAGGAGGAGGAGGGAGAACCAGTCTAGTATATCTACATTAGAGAGGAGGAGGAGGTAGAACCAGTCTAGTACAGCTACATTAGAGAGGAGGAGGAGGGAGAACAAGTCACGCATAGATACATTAGAGAGGAGGAGGTAGAACCAGTCAAGTACAGCTACATTAGAGAGGAGGATGAGGGAGAAGCGGTGTAGTATAGATACATTAGTGAGGAGGAGGAGGGAGAACACGTCAAGCATAGATACATTAGAGAGGAGGAGGAGGGAGAACAAGTCTAGTATAGCTACAATAGAGAGGAGGAGGGAGAACCAGTCTAGTAATGCTACATTAAAGAGGAGGAGGGAGAACCAGTCTAGTATAGATACATTAGAGAGTAAGAGTGCGAACCAGTCTAGTATAGATACATTAGAGAGGAGGAGGAGGGAGAACCAGTCTAGTATAGCTACATTAGAGAGGAGGAGGAGGGAGAACCAGTGTAGTATAGCTACATTAGAGAGGAGGAGGAGGGAGAACCAGTGTAGTATAGCTACATTAGAGAGGAGGAGGGAGTACCAGTCTAGTATAGATACATTAGAGAGTAAGAGTGCGAACCAGTCTAGTATAGATACATTAGAGAGGAGGAGGAGGGAGAGCAAGTCTAGTATAGCTACAATAGAGAGGAGGAGGGAGAACCAGTCTAGTAATGCTACATTAAAGAGGAGGAGGGAGAACCAGTCTAGTATAGATACATTAGAGAGGAGGAGGAGGGAGAACCAGTCAAGCATAGATACATTGGAGAGGAGGAGGAGGGAGAACCAGTCTAGTACAGCTCCATTGGAGAGGAGGAGGAGGGAGAACCAGTCAAGCATAGATACATTAGAGAGGAGGAGGAGGGAGAACCAGTCTAGTATAGATACATTAGAGAGGAGGAGGAGGGAGAACCAGTCTAGTATAGCTACATTAGAGAGGAGGAGGAGGGAGAACCATTCTAGTACATCTACATTAGAGAGGAGGAGGAGGGAGAACCAGTCAAGCATGGATACATTGGAGAGGAGGAGGAGGGAGAACCAGTCTAGTACAGCTCCATTGGAGATGAGGAGGAGGGAGAACCAGTCTAGTATAGATACATTAGAGAGGAGGAGGGAGAACCAGTCAAGCATAGATACATTAGAGAGGAGGAGGAGGGAGAACCAGTCTAGTATAGATACATTAGAGAGGAGGAGGAGGGAGAACCAGTCTAGTATAGCTACATTAGAGAGGAGGAGGGAGAACCAGTCTAGTATAGATACATTAGAGAGGAGGAGGAGGGAGAACCAGTCAAGCATAGATACATTGGAGAGGAGGAGGAGGGAGAACCAGTCTAGTACAGCTCCATTAGAGAGGAGGAGGGAGAACCAGTCTAGTATAGATACATTAGAGAGGAGGAGGAGGGAGAACCAGTCTAGTATAGATACATTAGAGAGGAGGAGGAGGGAGAACCAGTCTAGTATAGACACATTAGAGAGGAGGAGGGAGAACCAGTCTAGTATAGCTACAATAGAGAGGAGGAGGGAGAACCAGTCTAGTATAGATACATTAGAGAGGAGGAGGAGGGAGAACAAGTCTAGTATAGCTACATTAGAGAGGAGGAGGAGGGAGAACCAGTGTAGTATACATACATTAGAGAGGAGGAGGGGGGAGAACAAGTCTAGTATAGCTACATTAGAGAGGAGGAGGAGGGAGAACCAGTCTAGTACAGCTCCATTGGAGAGGAGGAGGAGGGAGAACCAGTCTAGTATAGATACATTAGAGAGGAGGAGGAGGAAGAACAAGTCTAGTATAGCTACATTAGAGAGGAGGAGGGAGTACCAGTCTAGTATAGATACAATAGAGAGTAAGAGTGCGAACCAGTCTAGTATAGATACATTAGAGAGGAGGAGGAGGGAGAACAAGTCTAGTATAGCTACAATAGAGAGGAGGAGGGAGAACCAGTCTAGTATAGATACATTAGAGAGGAGGAGTGAGGATCAGTCTAGTAAAGCTACATTGAGAGGAGGAGGAGGGAGAACCAGTCTAGTATAGATATATTAGAGAGGAGGAGGAGGGAGAACAAGTCTAGTATAGCTACATTTGAATGGAGGAGTGAGAACCAGTCTAGTATAGATACATTAGAGAGTAAGAGTGCGAACCAGTCTAGTATAGATACATTAGAGAGGAGGAGGAGGGAGAACCAGTCTAGTATATCTACATTAGAGAGGAGGAGGAGGGAGAACCAGTCTAGTACAGCTACATTAGAGAGGAGGAGGAGGGAGAACAAGTCAAGCATAGATACATTAGAGAGGAGGAGGTAGAACCAGTCAAGTACAGCTACATTAGAGAGGAGGATGAGGGAGAAGCAGTGTAGTATAGATACATTAGTGAGGAGGAGGAGGGAGTACCAGTGTAGTATACATACATTAGAGAGGAGGAGGAGGGAGAACCAGTCTAGTAATGCTACATTAAAGAGGAGGAGGGAGAACCAGTCTAGTATAGATACATTATAGAGGAGGAGGAGGGAGAACCAGTCAAGCATAGATACATTGGAGAGGAGGAGGAGGGAGAACCAGTCTAGTACAGCTCCATTGGAGAGGAGGAGGAGGGAGAACCAGTCTAGTATAGATACATTAGAGAGGAGGAGGAGGGAGAACAAGTCTAGTATAGCTACATTAGAGAGGAGGAGGGAGTACCAGTCTAGTATAGATACAATAGAGAGTAAGAGTGTGAACCAGTCTAGTATAGATACATTAGAGAGGAGGAGGAGGGAGAACAAGTCTAGTATAGCTACAATAGAGAGGAGGAGGGAGAACCAGTCTAGTAATGCTACATTAAAGAGGAGGAGGGAGAACCAGTCTAGTATAGATACATTAGAGAGGAGGAGGAGGGAGAACCAGTCAAGCATAGATACATTGGAGAGGAGGAGGAGGGAGAACCAGTCTAGTACAGCTCCATTAGAGAGGAGGAGGAGGGAGAACCAGTCAAGCATAGATACATTAGAGAGGAGGAGGAGGGAGAACCAGTGTAGTATAGATACATTAGAGAGGAGGAGGAGGGAGAACCAGTCTAGTATAGATACATAAGAGAGGAGGACGTGCGAGAACCAGTCTAGTAATGCTACATTAAAGAAGAGGAGGGAGAACACGTCTAGTATAGCTACATTAGAGAGGAGGAGGAGGGAGAACCAGTCTAGTATAGATACATTAGAGAGGAGGAGTGAGGATCAGTCTAGTAAATCTACATTAGAGAGGAGGAGGAGGGAGAACCAGTCAAGCATAGATACATTAGAGAGGAGGAGGAGGGAGAACCAGTCTAGTACAGCTACATTAGAGAGGAGGAGGAGGGAGAACCAGTCTAGTAGAGATACATTAGAGAGGAGGAGGAGGGAGAACCAGTCTAGTATAGATACATTAGAGAGGAGGAGTGAGGATCAGTCTAGTAAAGCTACATTAGAGAGGAGGAGGAGGGAGAACCAGTCTAGTATAGATACATTAGAGAGGAGGAGGAGGGAGAACAAGTCTAGTATAGCTACATTTGAATGGAGGAGTGAGAACCAGTCTAGTATAGATACATTAGAGAGTAAGAGGCGAACCAGTCTAGTATAGATACATTAGAGAGGAGGAGGAGAGAGAACCAGTCTAGTATATCTACATTAGAGAGGAGGAGGAGGGAGAACCAGTCTAGTACAGCTACATTAGAGAGGAGGAGGAGGGAGAACAAGTCAAGCATAGATACATTTGAATGGAGGAGTGAGAACCAGTCTAGTATAGATACATTAGAGAGTAAGAGTGCGAACCAGTCTAGTATAGATACATTAGAGAGGAGGAGGAGGGAGAACAAGTCTAGTATAGATACATTAGAGAGTAAGAGTGCGAACCAGTCTAGTATAGATACATTAGAGAGGAGGAGGAGGGAGAACCAGTCTAGTATATCTACATTAGAGAGGAGGAGGAGGGAGAACCAGTCTAGTACAGCTACATTAGAGAGGAGGAGGAGGGAGAACAAGTCAAGCATAGATACATTAGAGAGGAGGAGGTAGAACCAGTCAGGTACAGCTACATTAGAAAGGAGGATGAGGGAGAAGCAGTGTAGTATAGATACATTAGAGAGGAGGAGGAGGGAGAACCAGTCTAGTACAGCTCCATTGGAGAGGAGGAGGAGGGAGAACCAGTCTAGTATAGATACATTAGAGAGGAGGAGGAGGGAGAACAAGTCTAGTATAGCTACATTAGAGAGGAGGAGGGAGTACCAGTCTAGTATAGATACATTAGAGAGTAAGAGTGCGAACCAGTCTAGTATAGATACATTAGAGAGGAGGAGGAGGGAGAACAAGTCTAGTATAGCTACAATAGAGAGGAGGAGGGAGAACCAGTCTAGTAATGCTACATTAAAGAGGAGGAGGGAGAACCAGTCTAGTATAGATACATTAGAGAGGAGGAGGAGGGAGAACCAGTCAAGCATAGATACATTAGAGAGGAGGAGGAGGGAGAACCAGTGTAGTATAGATACATTAGAGAGGAGGAGGAGGGAGAACCAGTGTAGTATAGCTACAATAGAGAGGAGGAGGGAGAACCAGTCTAGTAATGCTACATTAAAGAGGAGGAGGGAGAACCAGTCTAGTATAGATACATTAGAGAGGAGGAGGAGGGAGAACCAGTCAAGCAAAGATACATTGGAGAGGAGGAGGAGGGAGAACCAGTCTAGTATAGATACATTAGAGAGGAGGAGGAGGGAGAACCAGTCAAGCATAGATACATTAGAGAGGAGGAGGGAGAACCAGTGTAGTATAGATAAATTAGAGAGGAGGAGGAGGGAGAACCAGTGTAGTATAGATACATTAGAGAGGAGGAGGAGGGAGAACAAGTCTAGTATAGCTACATTAGAGAGGAGGAGGGAGTACCAGTCTAGTATAGCTCCATTGGAGAGGAGGAGGGAGAACCAGTCTAGTATAGATACATTAGAGAGGAGGAGGAGGGAGAACCAGTCAAGCATAGATACATTAGAGAGGAGGAGGAGGGAGAACCAGTGTAGTATAGATACATTAGAGAGGAGGAGGAGGGAGAACCAGTGTAGTATAGATACATTAGAGAGGAGGAGGAGGGAGAACCAGTGTAGTATAGATACATTAGAGAGGAGGAGGAGGGAGAACAAGTCTAGTATAGCTACATTAGAGAGGAGGAGGGAGTACCAGTCTAGTATAGATACATTAGAGAGTAAGAGTGCGAACCAGTCTAGTATAGATACATTAGAGAGGAGGAGGAGGGAGAACCAGTCTAGTATAGCTACATTAGAGAGGAGGAGGAGGGAGAACCAGTGTAGTATAGATACATTAGAGAGGAGGAGGAGGGAGAACAACTCTCGTATAGCTACATTAGAGAGGAGGAGGAGGGAGAACCAGTCTAGTATAGATACATTAGAGAGGAGGAGTGAGAACCAGTCTAGTAATGCTACATTAAAGAGGAGGAGGGAGAACCAGTCTTGTATAGATACATTAGAGAGGAGGAGGAGGGAGAACCAGTCAAGCATAGATACATTGGAGAGGAGGAGGAGGGAGAACCAGTCTAGTACAGCTCCATTGGAGAGGAGGAGGAGGGATACATTAGAGAGGAGGAGGAGGGAGAACAACTCTAGTATAGCTACATTAGAGAGGAGGAGGAGTACCAGTCTAGTATAGATACATTAGAGAGGAGGAGGAGGGAGAACCAGTCTCGTATAGATACATTAGAGAGGAGGAGGAGGGAGAACAAGTCAAGCATAGATACATTAGAGAGGAGGAGGTAGAACCAGTCAAGTACAGCTACATTAGTGAGGAGGAGGAGGGAGAACACGTCTAGTATAGCTACATTAGAGAGGAGGAGGAGGGAGAACCAGTGTAGTATACATACATTAGAGAGGAGGAGGAGGGAGAACAAGTCTAGTACAGCTACATGAGAGAGGAGGAGGAGGGAGAACCAGTCTAGTAAAGCTACATTACAGAGGAGGAGGAGGGAGAACCAGTGTAGTATAGATACATTAGAGAGGAGGAGGAGTGAGAACCATTCTAGTACATCTACATTAGAGAGGATGAGGAGGGAGAACCAGTCAAGCATAGATACATTAGAGAGGAGGAGGAGGGAGAACCAGTCTAGTATAGATACATTAGAGAGGAGGATTGAGGATCAGTCTAGTAAAGCAACATTAGAGAGGAGGAGGAGGGAGAACCAGTCTAGTGTAGCTACATTAGAGAGGAGGAGGCAGAACCCATGTAGTATAGATACATTAGAGAGGAGGAGGAGGGAGAACAAGTCTAGTATAGCTACATTAGAATGGAGGACTGAGAACCAGTCTAGTATAGCTACATTAGAGAGGAGGAGGTGGGAGAACCAGTCTAGTATAGATACATTAGAATGGAGGAGTGAGAACCAGTCTAGTAAAGCTACATTCGAGAGGAGGAGGGAGAACCAGTCTAGTAATGCTACAATAGAGAGGAGGCGGAGGGAGAACAAGTCAAGCATAGATACATTAGAGAGGAGGAGGGAGAACCAGTCTAGTAATGCTACATTAAAGAGGAGGAGGGAGAACCAGTCTAGTATAGATACATTATAGAGGAGGAGGAGGGAGAACCAGTCAAGCATAGATACATTGGAGAGGAGGAGGAGGGAGAACCAGTCTAGTACAGCTCCATTGGAGAGGAGGAGGAGGGAGAACCAGTCTAGTATAGATACATTAGAGAGGAGGAGGAGGGAGAACCAGTCTAGTATAGCTACAATAGAGAGGAGGAGGGAGAACCAGTCTAGTAATGCTACATTAAAGAGGAGGAGGGAGAACCAGTCTAGTATAGCTACATTAGAGAGGAGGAGGAGGGAGAACCAGTCTAGTATAGCTACATTAGAGAGGAGGAGGAGAGAGAACCAGTCTAGTATAGATACATTAGAGAGGAGGAGGAGGGAGAACCAGTCAAGCATAGATACATTAGAGAGGAGGAGGGAGAACACGTCTAGTATAGCTACATTAGAGAGGAGGAGGAGGGAGAACCAGTCTAGTATAGCTACAATAGAGAGGAGGAGGAGGGAGAACCAGTCTAGTATAGCTACAATAGAGAGGAGGAGGGAGAACCAGTCTGGTAATGCTACATTAAAGAGGAGGAGGGAGAACCAGTCTAGTATAGCTACATTAGAGAGGAGGAGGAGGGAGAACCAGTCTAGTATAGCTACATTAGAGAGGAGGAGGAGAGAGAACCAGTCTTGTATAGATACATTAGAGAGGAGGAGGAGGGAGAACAAGTCAAGCATAGATACATTAGAGAGGAGGAGGGAGAACACGTCTAGTATAGCTACATTAGAGAGGAGGAGGAGGGAGAACCAGTCTAGTATAGCTACATTAGAGACGAGGAGGAGGGAGAACAAGTCTAGTATAGATACATTAGAGAGTAAGAGTGCGAACCAGTCTAGTATAGATACATTAGAGAGGAGGAGGAGGAGAACAAGTCAAGCATAGATACATTAGAGAGGAGGAGGTAGAACCAGTCAAGTACAGCTACATTAGAGAGGAGGATGAGGGAGAAGCAGTGTAGTATACATACATTAGAGAGGAGGGGGAGGGAGAACAAGTCTAGTATAGCTACATTAGAGAGGAGGAGGAGTACCAGTCTAGTATAGATACATTAGAGAGTAAGAGTGCGAACCAGTCTAGTATAGATACATTAGAGAGGAGGAGGAGGGAGAACCAGTCTAGTATAGCTACAATAGAGAAGAGGAGGGAGAACCAGTGTAGTATAGATACATTAGAGAGTAAGAGTGCGAACCAGTCTAGTATAGATACATTAGAGAGGAGGAGGAGGGAGAACCAGTGTAGTATACATACATTAGAGAGGAGGAGGAGGGAGAACAAGTCTAGTACAGCTACATGAGAGAGGAGGAGGAGGGAGAACACATCTAGTATAGCTACATTAGAGAGGAGGAGGAGGGAGAACCATTCTAGTATAGATACATTAGAGAGGAGGAGGAGTGAGAACCATTCTAGTACATCTACATTAGAGAGGATGAGGAGGGAGAACCAGTCAAGCATAGATACATTAGAGAGGAGGAGGAGGGAGAACCAGTATAGTATAGATACATTAGAGAGGAGGATTGAGGATCAGTCTAGTAAAGCAACATTAGAGAGGAGGAGTAGGGAGAACCAGTCTAGTGTAGCTATATTAGAGAGGAGGAGGCAGAACCTGTGTAGTATAGATACATTAGAGAGGAGGAGGAGGGAGAACAAGTCTAGTATAGCTACATTAGAATGGAGGACTCAGAACCAGTCTAGTGTAGCTACATTAGAGAGGAGGAGGGAGAATCAGTCAAGCATAGATACATTAGAGAGGAGGAGGAGGGAGAACCAGTCAAGTATAGCTACATTAGAGAGGAGGAGTGAGAACCAGTCTAGTAAAGCTACATTCGAGAGGAGGAGGGAGAACCAGTCTAGTAATGCTACAATAGAGAGGAGGAGGGAGAACCAGTCTAGTAATGCTACATTAGAGAGGAGGAGGGAGAACCAGTCTAGTATAGATACATTATAGAGGAGGAGGAGGGAGAACCAGTCAAGCATAGATACATTGGAGAGGAGGAGGAGGGAGAACCAGTCTAGTACAGCTCCATTGGAGAGGAGGAGGAGGGAGAACCAGTCTAGTATAGATACATTAGAGAGGAGGAGGAGGGAGAACCAGTCTAGTATAGCTACAATAGAGAGGAGGAGGGAGAACCAGTCTAGTAATGCTACATTAAAGAGGAGGAGGGAGAACCAGTCTAGTATAGCTACATTAGAGAGGAGGAGGAGGGAGAACCAGTCTAGTATAGCTACATTAGAGAGGAGGAGGAGAGAGAACCAGTCTTGTATAGATACATTAGAGAGGAGGAGGAGGGAGAACAAGTCAAGCATAGATACATTAGAGAGGAGGAGGGAGAACACGTCTAGTATAGCTACATTAGAGAGGAGGAGGAGGGAGAACCAGTCTAGTATAGCTACAATAGAGAGGAGGAGGAGGGAGAACCAGTCTAGTATAGCTACAATAGAGAGGAGGAGGGAGAACCAGTCTGGTATTGCTACATTAAAGAGGAGGAGGGAGAACCAGTCTAGTATAGCTACATTAGAGAGGAGGAGGAGGGAGAACCAGTCTAGTATAGCTACATTAGAGAGGAGGAGGAGAGAGAACCAGTCTTGTATAGATACATTAGAGAGGAGGAGGAGGGAGAACAAGTCAAGCATAGATACATTAGAGAGGAGGAGGGAGAACACGTCTAGTATAGCTACATTAGAGAGGAGGAGGAGGGAGAACAAGTCTAGTATAGCTACATTTGAATGGAGGAGTGAGAACCAGTCTAGTATAGATACATTAGAGAGTAAGAGTGCGAACCAGTCTAGTATAGATACATTAGAGAGGAGGAGGAGGGAGAACAAGTCAAGCATAGATACATTAGAGAGGAGGAGGTAGAACCAGTCAGGTACAGCTACATTAGAAAGGAGGATGAGGGAGAAGCAGTGTAGTATACATACATTAGAGAGGAGGAGGAGGGAGAACCAGTCTAGTACAGCTCCATTGGAGAGGAGGAGGGAGTACCAGTCTAGTATAGATACATTAGAGAGTAAGAGTGCGAACCAGTCTAGTATAGATACATTAGAGAGGAGGAGGAGGGAGAACCAGTCTAGTATAGCTACAATAGAGAAGAGGAGGGAGAACCAGTGTAGTATAGATACATTAGAGAGTAAGAGTGCGAACCAGTCTAGTATAGATACATTAGAGAGGAGGAGGAGGGAGAACCAGTCAAGCATAGATACATTGGAGAGGAGGAGGAGTGAGAACCATTCTAGTACATCTACATTAGAGAGGAGGACGAGGGAGAACCAGTCAAGCATAGATACATTAGAGAGGAGGAGGACGGAGAACCAGTGTAGTATAGATACATTAGAGAGGAGGAGGAGGGAGAACAAGTCTAGTATAGCTACATTAGAGAGGAGGAGGAGGGAGAACCAGTCTAGTATAGATACATTAGAGAGGAGGGGAGGGAGAACCAGTCTAGTATAGCTACATTAGAGAAAGGAGGAGTACCAGTCTAGTATAGATACATTAGAGAGTAAGAGTGCGAACCAGTCTAGTATAGATACATTAGAGAGGAGGAGGAGGGAGAACCAGTCTAGTATAGCTACATTAGAGAGGAGGAGGGAGAACAAGTCAAGCATAGATACATTAAAGAGGAGGAGGGAGAACCAGTCTAGTATAGATACATTAGAGAGGAGGAGGAGGGAGAACCAGTCTAGTATAGCTACAATAGAGAGGAGGAGGAGGGAGAACCAGTCTAGTAATGCTACATTAAAGAGGAGGAGGGAGAACCAGTCTAGTATAGATACATTAGAGAGGAGGAGGAGGGAGAACCAGTGTAGTATAGATACATTAGAGAGGAGGAGGAGGGAGAACAAGTCTAGTATAGCTACATTAGAGAGGAGGAGGGAGTACCAGTCTAGTATAGATACATTAGAGAGGAGGAGGAGGGAGAACCAGTCTAGTATAGCTACATTAGAGAGGAGGAGGGAGAACCAGTCTCATATAGATACATTAGAGAGGAGGAGGTAGAACCAGTCAAGTACAGCTACATTAGTGAGGAGGAGGAGGGAGAACACGTCTAGTATAGCTACATTAGAGAGGAGGAGGAGGGAGAACCAGTGTAGTATACATACATTAGAGAGGAGGAGGAGGGAGAACAAGTCTAGTACAGCTACATGAGAGAGGAGGAGGAGGGAGAACACATCTAGTATAGCTACATTAGAGAGGAGGAGGAGGGAGAACCAGTCTAGTATAGATACATTAGAGAGGAGGAGTGAGGATCAGTCTAGTAAATCTACATTAGAGAGGAGGAGGAGGAGAAGCAGTCAAGCATAGATACATTAGAGAGGAGGAGGAGGGAGAACCAGTCTAGTATAGATACATTAGAGAGGAGGAGTGAGGATCAGTCTAGTAAAGCTACATTAGAGAGGAGGAGGATGGAGAACCAGTCTAGTATAGCTACATTAGAGAGGAGGAGGCAGAACCAGTGTAGTATAGATACATTAGAGAGGAGGAGGAGGGAGAACAAGTCTAGTATAGCTACATTAGAATGGAGGAGTGAGAACCAGTCTAGTATAGCTACATTAGAGAGTAAGAGGGCGAACCAGTCTAGTATAGATACATTAGAGAGGAGGAGGAGGGAGAACCAGTCTAGTATAGCTACATTAGAGAGGAGGAGGAGGGAGAACCAGTCTAGTATAGATACATTAGAGAGGAGGAGGAGGGAGAACAAGTCTCGTATAGCTACATTAGAGAGGAGGAGGGAGAACCAGTCTAGTATAGATACATTAGAGAGGAGGAGTGAGAACCAGTCTAGTATAGATACATTATAGAGGAGGAGGAGGGAGAACCAGTCAAGCATAGATACATTGGAGAGGAGGAGGAGGGAGAACCAGTCTAGTACAGCTCCATTGGAGAGGAGGAGGAGGGAGAACCAGTCTAGTATAGATACATTAGAGAGGAGGAGGAGGGAGAACCAGTCTAGTATAGCTACAATAGAGAGGAGGTGGGAGAACCAGTCTAGTAATGCTACATTAAAGAGGAGGAGGGAGAACCAGTCTAGTATAGATACATTAGAGAGGAGGAGGAGGGAGAACCAGTCTAGTATAGATACATTAGAGAGGAGGAGGAGAGAGAACCGTCTTGTATAGATACATTAGAGAGGAGGAGGAGGGAGAACAAGTCAAGCATAGATACATTAGAGAGGAGGAGGGAGAACACGTCTAGTATAGCTACATTAGAGAGGAGGAGGAGGGAGAACCAGTCTAGTATAGCTACAATAGAGAGGAGGAGGAGGGAGAACCAGTGTAGTATAGATACATTAGAGACGAGGAGGAGGGAGAACAAGTCTAGTATAGATACATTAGAGAGTAAGAGTGCGAACCAGTCTAGTATAGATACATTAGAGAGGAGGAGGAGGGAGAACAAGTCAAGCATAGATACATTAGAGAGGAGGAGGTAGAACCAGTCAAGTACAGCTACATTAGAGAGGAGGATGAGGGAGAAGCAGTGTAGTATACATACATTAGAGAGGAGGAGGAGGGAGAACAAGTCTAGTATAGCTACATTAGAGAGGAGGAGGGAGTACCAGTCTAGTATAGATACATTAGAGAGTAAGAGTGCGAACCAGTCTAGTATAGATACATTAGAGAGGAGGCGGAGGGAGAACCAGTCTAGTATAGCTACAATAGAGAGGAGGAGGGAGAACCAGTGTAGTATAGATACATTAGAGAGTAAGAGTGCGAACCAGTCTAGTATAGATACATTAGAGAGGAGGAGGAGGGAGAACCAGTCAAGCATAGATACATTGGAGAGGAGGAGGAGTGAGAACCATTCTAGTACATCTACATTAGAGAGGAGGACGAGGGAGAACCAGTCAAGCATAGATACATTAGAGAGGAGGAGGACGGAGAACCAGTGTAGTATAGATACATTAGAGAGGAGGAGGAGGGAGAACAAGTCTAGTATAGCTACATTAGAGAGGAGGATGAGGGAGAAGCAGTGTAGTATACATACATTAGAGAGGAGGGGGAGGGAGAACAAGTCTAGTATAGCTACATTAGAGAAAGGAGGGAGTACCAGTCTAGTATAGATACATTAGAGAGTAAGAGTGCGAACCAGTCTAGTATAGATACATTAGAGAGGAGGAGGAGGGAGAACCAGTCTAGTATAGCTACATTAGAGAGGAGGAGGGAGAACAAGTCAAGCATAGATACATTAGAGAGGAGGAGGGAGAACACGTCTAGTATAGCTACATTAGAGAGGAGGAGGAGGGAGAACCAGTCTAGTATAGCTACAATAGAGAGGAGGAGGAGGGAGAACCAGTCTAGTAATGCTACATTAAAGAGGAGGAGAGAGAACCAGTCTAGTATAGATACATTAGAGAGGAGGAGGAGGGAGAACCAGTCAAGCATAGATACATTGGAGAGGAGGAGGAGTGAGAACCATTCTAGTATAGCTACATTAGAGAGGAGGAGGAGGGAGAACCAGTCAAGCATAGATACATTAGAGAGGAGGAGGAGGGAGAACCAGTGTAGTATAGATACATTAGAGACGAGGAGGAGGGAGAACAAGTCTAGTATAGATACATTAGAGAGTAAGAGTGCAAACCAGTCTAGTATAGATACATTAGAGAGGAGGAGGAGGGAGAACCAGTCTAGTATAGCTACAATAGAGAGGAGGAGGGAGAACCAGTGTAGTATAGATACATTAGAGAGGAGGAGGAGGGAGAACCAGTCTCGTATAGATACATTAGAGAGGAGGAGGAGGGAGAACAAGTCAAGCATAGATACATTAGAGAGGAGGAGGTAGAACCAGTCAAGTACAGCTACATTAGAGAGGAGGATGAGGGAGAAGCAGTGTAGTATAGATACATTAGTGAGGAGGAGGAGGGAGAACACGTCTAGTATAGCTACATTAGAGAGGAGGAGGAGGGAGAACCAGTGTAGTATACATACATTAGAGAGGAGGAGGAGGGAGAACCAGTCTAGTATAGATACATTAGAGAGGAGGAGTGAGAACCATTCTAGTACATCTACATTAGAGAGGAGGACGAGGGAGAACCAGTCAAGCATAGATACATTAGAGAGGAGGAGGAGGGAGAACCAGTCTAGTACAGCTACATTAGAGAGGAGGAGGAGGGAGAACCAGTATAGTAGAGATACATTAGAGAGGAGGAGGAGGGAGAACCAGTCTAGTATAGATACATTAGAGAGGAGGAGTGAGGATCAGTCTAGTAAAGCTACATTAGAGAGGAGGAGGAGGGAGAACCAGTCTAGTATAGATACATTAGAGAGGAGGAGGAGTGGAGAACCAGTCTAGTATAGATACATTAGAGAGTAAGAGTGAGAACCAGTCTAGTATAGATACATTAGAGAGGAGGAGGAGGGAGAACCAGTCTAGTATAGCTACAATAGAGAGGAGGAGGGAGAACCAGTCTAGTATAGCTACATTAGAGAGGAGGAGGAGGGAGAACAAGTCAAGCATAGATACATTAGAGAGGAGGAGGTAGAACCAGTCAGGTACAGCTACATTAGAAAGGAGGATGAGGGAGAAGCAGTGTAGTATACATACATTAGAGAGGAGGAGGAGGGAGAACCAGTCTAGTACAGCTCCATTGGAGAGGAGGAGGAGGGAGAACCAGTCTAGTATAGATACATTAGAGAGGAGGAGGAGGGAGAACAAGTCTAGTATAGCTACATTAGAGAGGAGGAGGGAGTACCAGTCTAGTATAGATACATTAGAGAGTAAGAGTGCGAACCAGTCTAGTATAGATACATTAGAGAGGAGGAGGAGGGAGAACAAGTCTAGTATAGCTACATTAGAGAGGAGGAGGAGGGAGAACCAGTCTAGTATAGATACATTAGAGAGGAGGAGGAGAACCAGTCTAGTATAGATACATTAGAGAGGAGGAGGAGGGAGAACCAGTCAAGCATAGATACATTAGAGAGGAGGAGGAGGGAGAACCAGTGTAGTATAGATACATTAGAAAGGAGGAGGAGGGAGAACCAGTGTAGTATAGCTACAATAGAGAGGAGGAGGGAGAACCAGTCTAGTAATGCTACATTAAAGAGGAGGAGGAGGGAGAACCAGTCTAGTATAGATACATTAGAGAGGAGGAGGAGGGAGAACCAGTCTAGGATAGCTACATTAGAGAGGAGGAGGAGAGAGAACCAGTCTAGTATACATACATTAGAGAGGAGGAGGAGGGAGAACCAGTCTAGTACAGCTACATTAGAGAGGAGGAGGGAGAACCAGTATAGTAGAGATACATTAGAGAGGAGGAGGAGGGAGAACCAGTGTAGTATAGATACATTAGAGGAGGAGGAGGGAGAACAAGTCTAGTATAGCTACATTAGAGAGGAGGAGGGAGTACCAGTCTAGTATAGATACATTAGAGAGGAGGAGGAGGGAGAACCAGTCTAGTATAGATACATTAGAGAGGAGGAGGAGGGAGAACCAGTCAAGCATAGATACATTAGAGAGGAGGAGGAGGGAGAACCAGTGTAGTATAGATACATTAGAGAGGAGGAGGAGGGAGAACCAGTGTAGTATAGATACATTAGAGAGGAGGAGGAGGGAGAACAAGTCTAGTATAGCTACATTAGAGAGGAGGAGGGAGTACCAGTCTAGTATAGATACATTAGAGAGTAAGAGTGCGAACCAGTCTAGTATAGATACATTAGAGAGGAGGAGGAGGGAGAACCAGTCTAGTATAGCTACATTAGAGAGGAGGAGGAGGGAGAACCAGTGTAGTATAGATACATTAGAGAGGAGGAGGAGGGAGAACCAGTGTAGTATAGATACATTAGAGAGGAGGAGGAGGGAGAACAAGTCTAGTATAGCTACAATAGAGAGGAGGAGGGAGAACCAGTCTAGTAATGCTACATTAAAGAGGAGGAGGGAGAACCAGTCTAGTATAGATACATTAGAGAGGAGGAGGAGGGAGAACCAGTCAAGCATAGATACATTGGAGAGGAGGAGGAGGGAGAACCAGTCTAGTACAGCTCCATTGGAGAGGAGGAGGAGGGAGAACCAGTCTAGTATAGATACATTAGAGAGGAGGAGGAGGGAGAACCAGTCTAGTATAGCTACATTAGAGAGGAGGAGGAGGGAGAACCAGTGTAGTATAGATACATTGGAGAGGAGGAGGAGGGAGAACAACTCTAGTATAGCTACATTAGAGAGGAGGAGGGAGTACCAGTCTAGTATAGATACATTAGAGAGGAGGAGGAGGGAGAACCAGTCTCGTATAGATACATTAGAGAGGAGGAGGAGGGAGAACAAGTCAAGCATAGATACATTAGAGAGGAGGAGGTAGAACCAGTCAAGTACAGCTACATTAGTGAGGAGGAGGAGGGAGAACACGTCTAGTATAGCTACATTAGAGAGGAGGAGGAGGGAGAACCAGTGTAGTATACATACATTAGAGAGGAGGAGGAGGGAGAACAAGTCTAGTACAGCTACATGAGAGAGGAGGAGGAGGGAGAACACATCTAGTATAGCTACATTAGAGAGGAGGAGGAGGGAGAACCAGTCTAGTATAGATACATTAGAGAGGAGGAGTGAGGATCAGTCTAGTAAATCTACATTAGAGAGGAGGAGGAGGGAGAAGCAGTCAAGCATAGATACATTAGAGAGGAGGAGGAGGGAGAACCAGTCTAGTATAGATACATTAGAGAGGAGGAGTGAGGATCAGTCTAGTAAAGCTACATTGAGAGGAGGAGGATGGAGAACCAGTCTAGTATAGCTACATTAGAGAGGAGGAGAGGCAGAACCAGTGTAGTATAGATACATTAGAGAGGAGGAGGAGGGAGAACAAGTCTAGTATAGCTACATTTGAATGGAGGAGTGAGAACCAGTCTAGTATAGATACATTAGAGAGTAAGAGTGCGAACCAGTCAAGCATAGATACATTGGAGAGGAGGAGGAGGGAGAACCAGTCTAGTATATCTACATTAGAGAGGAGGAGGAGGGAGAACCAGTCTAGTACAGCTACATTAGAGAGGAGGAGGAGGGAGAACAGGTCAAGCATAGATACATTAGAGAGGAGGAGGGAGAACCAGTCTAGTAATGCTACATTAAAGAGGAGGAGGGAGAACCAGTCTAGTATAGATACATTATAGAGGAGGAGGAGGGAGAACCAGTCAAGCATAGATACATTGGAGAGGAGGAGGAGGGAGAACCAGTCTAGTACAGCTCCATTGGAGAGGAGGAGGAGGGAGAACCAGTCTAGTATAGATACATTAGAGAGGAGGAGGAGGGAGAACCAGTCTAGTATAGCTACAATAGAGAGGAGGAGGGAGAACCAGTCTAGTAATGCTACATTAAAGAGGAGGAGGGAGAACCAGTCTAGTATAGCTACATTAGAGAGGAGGAGGAGGGAGAACCAGTCTAGTATAGCTACATTAGAGAGGAGGAGGAGAGAGAACCGTCTTGTATAGATACATTAGAGAGGAGGAGGAGGGAGAACAAGTCAAGCATAGATACATTAGAGAGGAGGAGGGAGAACACGTCTAGTATAGCTACATTAGAGAGGAGGAGGAGGGAGAACCAGTCTAGTATAGCTACAATAGAGAGGAGGAGGAGGGAGAACCAGTGTAGTATAGATACATTAGAGACGAGGAGGAGGGAGAACAAGTCTAGTATAGATACATTAGAGAGTAAGAGTGCGAACCAGTCTAGTATAGATACATTAGAGAGGAGGAGGAGGGAGAACAAGTCAAGCATAGATACATTAGAGAGGAGGAGGTAGAACCAGTCAAGTACAGCTACATTAGAGAGGAGGATGAGGGAGAAGCAGTGTAGTATACATACATTAGAGAGGAGGGGGAGGGAGAACAAGTCTAGTATAGCTACATTAGAGAGGAGGAGGGAGTACCAGTCTAGTATAGATACATTAGAGAGTAAGAGTGCGAACCAGTCTAGTATAGATACACTAGAGAGGAGGAGGAGGGAGAACCAGTCTAGTATAGCTACAATAGAGAAGAGGAGGGAGAACCAGTGTAGTATAGATACATTAGAGAGTAAGAGTGCGAACCAGTCTAGTATAGATACATTAGAGAGGAGGAGGAGGGAGAACCAGTCAAGCATAGATACATTGGAGAGGAGGAGGAGTGAGAACCATTCTAGTACATCTACATTAGAGAGGAGGACGAGGAGAACCAGTCAAGCATAGATACATTAGAGAGGAGGAGGACGGAGAACCAGTGTAGTATAGATACATTAGAGAGGAGGAGGAGGGAGAACAAGTCTAGTATAGCTACATTAGAGAGGAGGATGAGGGAGAAGCAGTGTAGTATACATACATTAGAGAGGAGGGGAGGGAGAACAAGTCTAGTATAGCTACATTAGAGAAAGGAGGGAGTACCAGTCTAGTATAGATACATTAGAGAGTAAGAGTGCGAACCAGTCTAGTATAGATACATTAGAGAGGAGGAGGAGGGAGAACCAGTCTAGTATAGCTACATTAGAGAGGAGGAGGAGAACAAGTCAAGCATAGATACATTAGAGAGGAGGAGGGAGAACACGTCTAGTATAGATACATTAGAGAGGAGGAGGAGGGAGAACCAGTCTAGTATAGCTACAATAGAGAGGAGGAGGAGGGAGAACCAGTCTAGTAATGCTACATTAAAGGGGAGGAGAGAGAACCAGTCTAGTATAGATACATTAGAGAGGAGGAGGAGGGAGAACCAGTCAAGCATAGATACATTGGAGAGGAGGAGGAGTGAGAACCATTCTAGTATAGCTACATTAGAGAGGAGGAGGAGGGAGAACCAGTGTAGTATAGATACATTAGAGAGGAGGAGGAGGGAGAACCAGTCTAGTATAGCTACATTAGAGAGGAGGAGGGAGTACCAGTCTAGTATAGATACATTAGAGAGTAAGAGTGCGAACCCGTCTTGTATAGATACATTAGAGAGGAGGAGGAGGGAGAACCAGTCTAGTATAGCTACAATAGAGAGGAGGAGGGAGAACCAGTGTAGTATAGATACATTAGAGAGGAGGAGGAGGGAGAACCAGTCTCGTATAGATACATTAGAGAGGAGGAGGAGGGAGAACAAGTCAAGCATAGATACATTAGAGAGGAGGAGGTAGAACCAGTCAAGTACAGCTACATTAGAGAGGAGGATGAGGGAGAAGCAGTGTAGTATAGATACATTAGTGAGGAGGAGGAGGGAGAACACGTCTAGTATAGCTACATTAGAGAGGAGGAGGGGGGAGAACCAGTGTAGTATACATACATTAGAGAGGAGGAGGGAGTACCAGTCTAGTATAGATACATTAGAGAGTAAGAGTGCGAACCAGTCTAGTATAGATACATTAGAGAGGAGGAGGAGGGAGAACCAGTCTAGTATAGCTACAATAGAGAGGAGGAGGGAGAACCAGTGTAGTATAGATACATTAGAGAGTAAGAGTGCGAACCAGTCTAGTATAGATACATTAGAGAGGAGGAGGAGGGAGAACCAGTCTAGTAAAGATACATTAGAGAGGAGGAGGAGGGAGAACCAGTCTAGTATAGATACATTAGAGAGGAGGAGTGAGAACCAGTACAGTAAAGCTACATTAGAGAGGAGTAGGAGGGAGAACCAGTCTTGTAATGCTACATTAGAGAGGAGGAGGCAGAACCAGTGTAGTATAGATACATTAGAGAGGAGGAGGAGGGAGAACAAGTCTAGTATAGCTACATTAGAGAGGAGGATGAGGGAGAACCAGTGTAGTATAGATACATTAGAGAGTAGGAGGAGGGAGAACCAGTCTAGTAAAGCTACATTAGAGAGGAGGCGGGAGAACCAGTCTAGCATAGATACATTAGAGAGGAGGAGGGAGAACCAGTCTAGTAATGCTACATTAAAGACGAGGAGGGAGTACCAGTCTAGTATAGATACATTAGAGAGGAGGAGTGAGAACCAGTTTAGTAAAGCTACATTAGAGAGGAGGAGGAGGGAGAACCAGTCTAGTATAGATACATTAGAGAGGAGGAGGAGGGAGAACCAGTCTAGTAATGCTACATTAAAGACGAGGAGGGAGTACCAGTCTAGTATAGATACATTAGAGAGGAGGAGTGAGAACCAGTTTAGTAAAGCTACATTAGAGAGGAGGAGGAGGGAGAACCAGTCTAGTACAGCTACATTAGAGAGGAGGAGGTAGTACCAGTCTAGTAAAGCAACATTAAAGAGGAGGACGAGCGATAACCAGTCTAGCATAGATACATTAGAGGAGGATGGAGAACCAGTCAAGTACAGCTACATTAGAGAGGAGGAGGAGGGAGAACCAGTTTAGTACAGCTACATAAGAGAGGAGCAGGGAAAACCAGTCTAGTACAGCTACATGAGAGAGGAGGAGGGAGAACCAGTCTAGTATAGCTACATGAGAGAGGAGGAGGGAGAACAAGTCAAGTATAGCTACATTAGAGAGGAGTAGGGAGAACCAGTGTAGTATACATACATTAGAGAGGAGGAGGAGGGAGAACAAGTCTAGTATAGCTACAATAGAGAGGAGGAGGGAGAACCAGTCTAGTATACATACATTAGAGAGGAGGAGGAGGGAGAACAAGTCTAGTATAGCTACAATAGAGAGGAGGAGGGAGAACCAGTCTAGTAATGCTACATTAAAGAGGAGGAGGGAGAACCAGTGTTGAATGTATATACTTTAGAGAGGAGGAGGAGGGAGAACCAGTCTAGTATAGATACATTAGAGAGGAGGAGGAGGGAGAACCAGTCTAGTATAGCTACACTCCTCTCCTCTACACTCCTCTACTCTACACTCTTCTACTCTCCTCTCTACACTCCTCTCCTCTACACACCTCTACACTCTTCTCCTCTACACTCCTCTCCTCTACTCTCTACACTCCTCTCCTCTACACTCCTTTACACTCGTCTCTACACTCCTCTCCTCTACACTTCTCTACTCTCTACACTCCTCTCCTATACACTCCTCTACTCTCCTCTCCTCTCCTCTACACTCCTCTCCTCTACACTCCTCTACTCTGCACTCTTCTCCTCTACACTCCTCTCCTCTACACTCCTCTCTTCTACTCCTCTCCTCTACACTCCTCTCTTCTACACTACATGTGTGTGTTGTGTGTGTAACATGTGCATAACATGTGTGTGTTGTGTGTGTGTTACTTCCAAGTGTGAGCCTGCATGGCATGCATGGGCTGCTAGAGACCTTGGTCAGTGCTGATTCAGAGACACTCGCCATGTTGGGACAGAAGACTTCAAACCTGCACCAGACTGAACACACACACACACACACGCGCGCGCGGTTGTAAATACCAGGGTATGGCAGCATGGTGATGTGTCAGTAAATAAGGGGTTTGTCTCTCTGTGTCCCTGTCTGTCTCCTCGTGTGTGTGTGTGTGTGTGTGTGTGTGTGTGTGTGTGTGTGTGTGTGTGTGTGTGTGTGTGTGTGTGTGTGTGTGTGTGTGTGTGTGTGTGTGTGTGTGTGTGTGTGTGTGTGTGTGTGTGTGTGTGTGTGTGTGTGTGTGTGTGTGTTCAGTCTGGTGCAGAGGTCTGTACCAGAGGTGTCGTGGGAGTAGACTGTGGTGGGTTTTTGGTGTAATGAACTTCTACCACATGTCATCAGAAAAGGTCACAGTCGACCACAGTTGGGCTGCAAAGATCAAAAATGAACGCACACACCCACACGCAAACACAGTCATGCACACGCAAACACTCCTACACACACACACGCAGTCACGCACACAGAAACCCAGACAGATGGACAGACAGACAGTCACAGTGACACACAGACTCACACCCACACAGAGAGACGGTGAGAGACAGACAAACACCAAACAGACTGGCTGGAAATCTTTGCAATCCAACTTTGGGGAAGCTATTTGAAAAAGGCCTCGTCTGCAGTTAAACACACAGAGAGGAAAATAGAGTGGAGAAAAGAGATGGGTGTAGTGTAGAGGAGTGTAAAGCAGTGTAGAGCAGTGTAGAGGAGAGGAGAGCAGTGTAGAGGAGAGGAGTGTAGAGGAGAGGTGTGTAGAGGAGTGTAGAGGAGAGTAGAACAGTGTAGAAGAGAGTAGTGTAGAGGAGAGGAGTGTAGAGGAGTGTAGAGGAGAGGAGTGTAGAGGAGAGGAGTGTAGAGCAGTGTAGAGGAGAGGAGTGTAGAAGAGAGGAGTGTAGAGGAGAGTAGAGGAGAGGCGTGTAGAGGTGAATAGAGGAGTGTAGAGCAGTGTAGCGGAGAGGAGTGTAAAGGAGTGTAGAGGAGTGTGGAGAGGAGTGTAGGGAGGAGTGTAGAGGAGTGTAGAGAGGAGAGGAGTGTAGAGGAGATGAGTGTAGAGAGGCATGTAGAGAATAGGAGTGTAGAGAAGAGGAGTGTAGAGAGGAGTGTAGAGAAGAGGAGTGTAGAGAGGAGTGTAGAGGAGAGGAGTGTAAGATGACTGTAGAGAGGAGTGTAGAGGAGAGGAGTGTAGAGAGGAGTGTAGAGAGGAGTGTAGAGGAGAGGAGTGTAAAGAGGAGTGTAGAGAGGAGTGTAGAGGAGAGGAGTGTGGAGGAGAGTAGAACAGTGTAGAAGAGAGGAGAGTAGAGCAGTGTAGAGGAGAGGAGTGTAGAAGAGAGGAGTGTAGAGGAGAGTAGAGGAGAGGCGTGTAGAGGAGAATAGAGGAGTGTAGAGCAGTGTAGCGGAGAGGAGTGTGGAGGAGAGTAGAGGAGTGTAGACCAGTGTAGCGGAGAGGAGTGTAGTGGAGTGGAGAGGAGTGTGGAGAGGAGTGTAGGGAGGAGTGTAGTGGAGTGGAGAGGAGTGTGGAGAGGAGTGTAGGGAGGAGTGTAGTGGAGTGGAGAGGAGTGTGGAGAGGAGTGTAGGGAGGAGTGTAGAGGAGTGTAGAGAGGAGTGTAGAGAAGAGGAGTGTAGAGAGGAGTGTAGAGAGGAGTGTAGAGGAGAGGAGTATAAGAGGAGTGTAGAGAGGAGTATAGAGGAGAGGAGTTTAGAGAGGAGTGTAGAGAGGAGTGTAGAGGAGAGGAGTGTAAAGAGGAGTGTAGAGAGGAGTGTAGAGGAGAGGAGTGTGGAGGAGAGTAGAACAGTGTAGAAGAGAGGAGAGTAGAGCAGTGTAGAGGAGAGGAGTGTAGAAGAGAGGAGAGTAGAGGAGAGTAGAGGAGAGGCGTGTAGAGGAGAATAGAGGAGTGTAGAGCAGTGTAGCGGAGAGGAGTGTAGTGGAGTGGAGAGGAGTGTGGAGAGGAGTGTAGGGAGGAGTGTAGTGGAGTGGAGAGGAGTGTGGAGAGGAGTGTAGGGAGGAGTGTAGAGGAGTGTAGAGAGGAGAGGAGTGTAGAGGAGAGGAGTGTAGAGAGGAGTGTAGAGGAGAGGAGTGTAGAGAGGAGTGTAGAGGAGTGTAGAGGAGAGGAGTGTAAAGAGGAGTGTAGAGGAGTGTAGAGGAGAGGATTGTAGAGAGGAGTGTAGAGAGGAGAGGAGAGGAGTGTAGAGGAGAGGAGTGTAGAGAGGAGTGTAGAGGAGAGGAGTGTAGAGAGGAGTGTAGAGGAGTGTAGAGGAGAAGAGTGTAAAGAGGAGTGTAGAGGAGTGTAGAGGAGAGGATTGTAGAGAGGAGTGTAGAGGAGAGGAGTGTAAAGAGGAGTGTAGAGGAGTGTAGAGGAGTGTAGAAGAGAGGATTGTAGAGAGGAGTGTAGAGGAGAGGAGTGTAGAGAGGAGTGTAGAGAGGAGTGTAGAGGAGTGTAGAGGAGAGTGTGGAACAAACAGCTGGTAATAAATCAAGTCTAGACAGAAGCTAATGAAAGCTGCTCAGGATCCTGAGTGCTACAATCTGGAGCTGTGAAGTGTGTGTGTGTGTACACTTTAATTAATATTTTAAGCTGCTTTCAACATTTGTCACTCATTCATGTGGGTGGGGTTAACACTCTCGCTTTCTCAAACACACACACATACACACAGTAAATGGCTTTATCACTTTCTCGCCATAGAACGTGAGAGAGGCGCTGCGCCACCTTGTGGATTGGTTGCACCATTATATAATTCTGAAATATTTTTTTTACATTTATTGCTTAATTTGTTATCATTTAAGGCAATTTCTTTTCTCTAGATTGCAGGAAATGTCAGTTACGGGGCAGGCCTCCCCCCGGGCATACACCACTGCACCACTTTGTAAAAACATCTTGTGTAGAACCCGGAACATCTCGCTCTCTACCTTCCCCTGTCTTTAACCTCCCCTCTCGCTCTCTACCCTCCCCTCTCTCTCTACCTTCCTCTCTCTCTCTACCTTCCTCTCTCTCGCTCTCCTTTCCTCTCTCTCTACCCTCCCTCTCTTTCTCTACCCTCCCCTCTCTCTCTCTCTACCCTCCCCTCTCTCGCTCTCTTTTCCTCTCTCTCGCTCTCCTTTCCTCTCTCTCTCTACCCTCCCCTCTCTCTCTCTACCCTCCCCTCTCTCTCTACCCTCCCCTCTCATTCTCTACCCTCCCCCCCTTCTACCCTCTCCTCTGTCTCTCTACCCTCCCCCCTGTCTCTCTACCTTCCTCTCTCGCTCTCCTTTCCTATCTTTCTCTACCCTCCCCTCTCTCTCTCTCTACCCTCCCCTCTCTCTACCTTCCTCTCTCTCGCTCTCCTTTCCTCTCTCTACCCTCCCCTCTCTCTACCTTCCTCTCTCTCGCTCTCCTTTCCTCTCTCTGTGTGATGTCTATCCCTTTTCATCTGTGTCTCTCCTGTCTGTCTCTTCTGGTCTCGAATGTGATATGGGGGTCTGGTCTGTGATTTAGAGGGGGCTCAGGGGAAGCTCTGTGTGTGTGTGTGTTTGTGTGTGTGTATCGTGGCGCCAGGCGGTTGCAAGAAGTATGGGGTCCCAGTGTCTAGAGGGCAGCCAGACGGCCCCCTCCCCTTTAACTCTCTGACTGTCACTGCCCCTTTAAGCAGCAGTCAGGCAGACAAAACCTGGTTAGAGAGCTAGCTAGAGAGAGGTATTTCTCTAGAGGGGTGCGAGAGACTATCGTGTACAATATGGGCTTGTGCCTGCCAGTGTGTGTGTTAGTAAGACTGATTGAGTGTGTGTCAGTGGTGCACTTCATGCGTGTGTGCTTGTGTAGGCGGCTGTGCGGGGAGTGTGTGTGTGGTCTTCTGATGATAGTATAAGAAGCTTGTGGGGATTGTGTGTGGAGATGAAGAGATCCTTTGTGTTAACGTGTGTTCAGGTTGGGCTGTGCAGGAGGATGCAGCACACCTCTGTCATACACACACACAAACACACACACACGTATACAAACACATCCATACGCACACACATGCACACGCTCACTAAAGCCTGGGAATTTAACATTCCGTTTGTCAACACAATCTCATGATTGTACAGGTATCATTTTACAGTCAATGATGTTTGGAAGAACTATTGTATCAGAATACAGTAACAGAGTTATTATAACTATTGTATCAGAATACAGTAACAGAGTTATAATAACTATTGTGATGATATTAGTAATGTATTGTTATTGTGAAGCGGGTATGGACACGCACGCTCACACACACACACACACACACACACACACACACACACACACACACACACACACACACACACACACACACACACACACACACACACACACACACACACACACACTCACACACTCACACACTCACACACACGCACACCTCACCTTACAGACTGCAACATATCCTGAAATAAAGCCAGCTCATTGTTTTCTTAGCTAGGTTTACTGCAGAAGTTGCTGCCTCAGGACACATTGCTATAAGATGGTGTGTGTGCGTGGACATGTCAGCAGCTGTCCCACCGGGTAAAAACAATACCTCTGACTACAGTCATGTCTTCAGATTGAGATTACAGCCCCTGGGTTAATAGACAGGTATGTTGCCCCTGGGTTAATAGACAGGTATGTTGCCCCTGGGTTAATAGACAGGTATATAGGCCCTGGGTTAATAGACAGGTATGTTGCCCCTGGGTTAATAGACAGGTATGTTGCCCCTGGGTTAATAGACAGGTATATAGCCCCTGGGTTAATAGACAGGTATATAGGCCCTGGGTTAATAGACAGGTATATAGGCCCTGGGTTAATAGACAGGTATATAGCCCCTGGGTTAATAGACAGGTATATAGCCCCTGGGTTAATAGACAGGTATATAGGCCCTGGGATAATAGACAGGTATATAGGCCCTGGGATAATAGACAGGTATATAGGCCCTGGGATAATAGACAGGTATATAGGCCCTGGGATAATAGACAGGTATATAGGCCCTGGGATAATAGACAGGTATATAGCCCCTGGGATAATAGACAGGTATATAGGCCCTGGGATAATAGACAGGTATATAGGCCCTGGGATAATAGACAGGTATATAGGCCCTGGGTTAATATACAGGTATATAGGCCCTGGGTTAATAGACAGGTATATAGGCCCTGGGTTAATAGACAGGTATATAGGCCCTGGGTTAATAGACAGGTATATAGGCCCTGGGTTAATAGACAGGTATATAGGCCCTGGGTTAATAGATAGGTATATAGGCCCTGTGTTAATAGACAGGTATATAGCCCCTGGGTTAATAGACAGGTATATAGGCCCTGCTGTTAATTGACTACAGCTCAGCGTTCAACTCCACAGTCCCCTCCAAGCTCACCACTATGCTCAGAACCCTGGGACTGAACATCTCCCTCTGCAATTGGATCCTGGACTTCCTGACGGGCCGCCCCTAAGTCTTGAGGTTAGGCAACAACACATCCGCCACGCTGACTTAGTCCCCTCTTATACTCCCTGTTCACCCATGACTGCGTGGCCGAGCACAACTCGAACACTATCATCAAGTTTGCTGACGACAGGTCGGTGGTAGGCCTGATCACAGACAACGATGAGACCGTCAGCAAGACAAAGAAGCTGATTGTGGACTATAGGAAAACACAGGACTGAGCATGGACCTATCCACATCGACGGGGCTGTAGTGGAGCAGGTCGAGAGCTTCAAGTTCCTCCGTATCCACATCAGTAAGGAATTAACATGGTCCACACACACCAACACAGTCGTAAAGAAGAAACGACAATGCCTCTTCCCCCTCAGGAGGCTGAAAAGATTTGGCATGGGCTCTCAGATCCTGAAAAAGGTCTACATCTGTACCATTGAGAGCACCTTGACTGGCTGCATCGCTGCTTGGTATGCCAACTGCTTGGCATCCAACTGCAAGGCGCTACAGAGGATAGTGCATACGGCTCTGTACATCACTGGGGCCGAGCTCCCTGCCATCCAGGAACTCTATACCAGGAAGGGCCTAAAGCTGTCAAAGACTCCAGCCACCCAAGTCATAGACTATTCCCTCTGCTACTGCACACAAGCGATACAGATGCACCAAGTCTGTAATCAACAGGACCCTGAACAGCTTCTACCCCACAAGCCATACAACTAAACAAATAGCTACCTGAACTATCTGCATTGACCCTTTTTGCACCAACTCTTGACTCATCACATACGCTGCTGCAACTGTTTATTTTCTATCCTGTTGCCTCGTCACTTTTCCCCTAACTGCAGTTTCCGGCAACGCCGCTCTGCCAAGGAGAGGTTCTACCTCCATGGGTTCAGGCTCTGTTTCAGGACAGCCAAAGGAGGAGAGGGAGGAGAGAGGTAAGCGAATACGTTTGTCCAGACGTATGGCCATTGCGATGAGTGCGATCAAGGAAAGGTTGTCGTCCTGGCACGCCAACACCATTTGGACCTCCTCGCACAGTCCTCTATGGAATAGGGTGCCGAGCTCCGGTTCATTCCACTGGAGGCTGCCACGGTCCGGAAGTTGAAGGCGTACTCCACAGCGGTCTGGGCACCCTGCTGAAGTTGGAATAGCCGCTCACCTCACTCTCTGCCCTCCGGTGGATGGTTGAAAACAGAGCCACGAACCTCACATAGAAACCCAGCACTTCCTTTCTTCTCTCCCACACGGCTGTAGCCCACTCCAATGCCCAACCGGTCAGTAAGGAAATGACCGTGGCAACCTTGGACATCTCAGTGGTGGGAACTCACGTCTGATGGGTGAAATAGAATGAGTAGGAAGACACGAGAAGGACAATCGGGCATCTGCTGAGTAAGCTGGAGGACTGGCTCGCTGAGATGGCTCGTGATAGAAGGCCCTCCGCTAGTTGAAGGTGAAACCTCTCTGGTGGCGTTGTGGCGTCAGAGGACTTCTTCCTAGTTGAGCCAGCTGATCGTAGTGTTGGCAGAGTAGGTATCTCTGTTCACCAACGGTCTGAGGACTTTTTCTTCTGCTGCTTCCATAATTACTGAGGATACCCCTAACCCGAACCCCTAACTGTATGTACATATCTACCTTATTTACCTCGTACCTGTGACATATACACAGTGAGTCAGGAAGCAGTTGCAGAAAGAGAGTTTAATAATAAAACAAGGCAGATGACCAAAGTAGGAGTAGTGTACAGAACGTGAAAACAAACCAATATTGACTGATGACTGAGGGCTAAATAAAGGGAAAGTAATCAAGGTGATGATGAAGTCCGGGTGTGCGTAATGATGGGGAGCAGGTGTGCGTAATGATGATTGCCAGGACAGGTGGTTAGTAGACCGGTGGCGTTAAGCGTTGGAGAGGGGGAGTGGGAGCAATCGAGGGGCATTTTTCTCTCTGCATTGTTGGAAAAGGCCCGTAAGTAAGCATTTCAATGTTAGTTTACACCTGTTGTTTACGAAACATGTGACAAATGCTATTTGATTGGATTTTATTTTGTGGGGAAATCACAAAAGATATATCCACGAAACACAAAACCTGACCAGTTGTGTTGATAAATATACAATGTTTCTTTTAAGGTGCAAAAAACATTCACCGGATGTTGCAAGAACATTCCTAGAACATATTTTGTTTGTTCTTTAAAAGGTTCCCAGAATGTTTCATAAGATTGAGGGAACAGTCTTGTGGGAACACTGTGGGGACATCACAAAACACACTGCTCAAAAAAATAAAGGGAACACTAAAATAACACATCCTAGATGTGAATGAATGAAATATTCTTACTGAATAATTTTTTCATTACGTAGTTGAATGTGCTGACAACAAAATCACACAAAAATTATCAATGGAAATCAAATTTATCAACCCACGGAGGTCTGGATTTGGAGTCACACTCAAAATTAAAGTGGAAAACCACACTACAGGCTGATCCAACTTTGATGTAATGTCCTTAAAACAAGTCAAAAGGAGGCTCAGTAGTGTGTGTGGCCTCCATGTGCCTGTATGACCTCCCTACAACGCCTGGGCATGCTCCTGATGAGGTGGCGGATGGTCTCCTAAGGGATCTCCTCCCAGACCTGGACAAAAGCACCCGCCAACTCCTGGACAGTCTGTGGTGCAACGTGACGTTGGTGGATGGAGCGAGACATGATGTCCCAGATGTGCTCAATTGGATTCAGGTCTGGGGAACGGGCGGACCAGTCCATAGCATCAATTCCTTCCTCTTGCAGGAACTGCTGACACACTCCTAACCGCACCAGCATATGGTCTCACAAGGGGTCTGAGGATCTCATCTCGGTACCTATTGGCAGTCCGGCTACCTCTGGCGAGCACATGGAGGGCTGTGCCCTTGCTGGAGGTCATTTTGCAGGGCTTTGGCAGTGCTCCTCCTTGCACAAAGGCGGAGGTAGCGGTCCTGCGGCTGGGTTGTTGCCCTCCTACGGCCTCCTCCACGTCTCCTGATGTACTGGCCTGTCTCCTGGTAGCGCCTCCATGCTCTGGACACTACGCTGACAGACACAGCAAACATTCTTGCCACAGCTCGCATTGATGTGCCATCCTGGATGAGCTGCACTACCTGAGCCACTTGTGTGGGTTGTAGACTCCGTCTCATGCTACCACTAGAGTGAAAGCACCGCCAGCATTCAAAAGTGACCAAAACATCAGCAAGGAAGCATAGGAACTGAGAAGTGGTCTGTGGTTATCACCTGCAGAACCACTCCTTTCTTGGGGGTGTCTTGCTAATTGCCAATAATGTCCACTTGTTGTCTATTCCATTTGCACAACAGCATGTGAAATTTATTGTCAATCAGTGTTGCTTCCTGAGTGGACAGTTTGATTTCACAGAAGTGTGATTGACTTGGAGTTACATTGTGTTGTTTAAGTGTTCCCTTTATTTTTTTGAGCAGTGTATATATTCCCAAAACACAAAAAACTATGCAGTTGTCTGGATGATTCCATAATGTTTATTTTAGGGTGCGAAATGTTCCCACCACACCATTTCCACAACCTTAATGAAACATTCTGGAAACATTTAAAGAATGTTCTTGCAACATCAGGTGAATGTTTTATACGAACATTGTATAATCATCAACACGACTGGACAGATTTAGTTTTTATGATAACATTTGCTGAAACCTAACAAATGTTCTGGGAACTTGCACAGAATCAATTTTGGTTTGCTGGGAAAACATGACTGGTACATTGTGTTGTTATATTACCTGGAAAGCTAATGACAACTTTTAGGGAATGTTCTCTGGTATTTCTTACAGATGTTGTGCGCACAAGATTTTAGTGAATGTTATGAGAACATTCTAAGGATAATTCATTTAAATACACTGTTTCATAAAGACATTCTTTGAATACTTTTGGGATGTTATCGTCGTAATGTTAGATAAAACCCTAACTAAAAGATAATGGGAATCTTAGCTAATGTTCTGGGGAAAACACCTTCATAAACACCGTGATATCATCACACCAATCTCCTGATGTCAGCACAGCCCTACCCGGTGTCACTGTTATTAACATCCCCTAACCTCCGCTGAGTAAGCTGTACCTTTGATACTTGCATGAAAAATGTAACGCGAATATGAGTCCTGTCATGTCCGGAATAAATTATCCAACAGAGGTATGAATATTGTAATTCTGGGTCCTTGTGTGTGGCTATGACTATGAAATATGTTGTGTGTGTGTTGGGGGAGTGACTGTGGTAGTGACTTTGTACTGGTCTCATGTCACGCCATTGCTTAATCTGTCTCAGTCACCGTGGCAACGGGCTGCCAGTCTTTAGTTGTCATCCTAGGAATCAGGCTACATCCAGACTACAGTAATACACAGTACAATCAGTTCACACAGTGTCAACAGCCTAACTTTGCCTTTGTGAACACAGTCTTAAAACCTGCATTCAGGTCTGTGTGTGTGGGTCCATATGCAGCTGTGTGCAGGTGTGCGTTCGTGTGCGTCCTTTACCAGCTGTGTGAGAGCAGGGGAAATGAGGTGGAACTCAATCTGCCCCACACCTGTCTGTCTGTCTCTCCCTGGAGGGAGGAGCCTTAAGGCTTGCACACACGCACACACACACATACTCGAAATCACACACTCATATACACATAGCAATATGGATGGAAGGAAGAGCGTGGGTATTATATTAATATTATATTAATGTATGCACAGAGCCAGTTTAATGTCTGTGTATGGGAGAGGGCAATCTGATCTGTAAGTGTGTTTGCACAGAAAGCTTCCTACTGGCGGAGAGAGATAATATTTACTGAACAGAGAGAAAAGAGATGGAGATAGAGAGAAAGGGGAGGGAAGGAATATAGAGGGAGAGGTCCTTTGCTCTGTCCTTTGCTGTTGTTCTGGGATTGATTTGCACATTTCGCCTCAAAGAACGTTCATCTCTAGGAGACAGAACACGTCTCCTTCCTGAGCGGTATGACGGCTGCGTGGTCCCATGGTGTATATACTTGCGTACTATAGTTTGTATAGATGAATGTGGTACCTTCAGGAGTTTGGAAATTGTTCCCAAGAATGAATCAGACTTGTGGAGGTCTATAATTATTTTTCTGAGGTCTTGGCTGATTTCTTTTGATTTTCCCATGATGTAAAGCAAAGTGGCACGGAGTTTGAAGGTAGGCCTTGAAATACATCCACAGGTACACCTCCAATTGACTCAAATTATGTCAATTAGCCTATCAGAAGCCTCTCGAGCCATGACATCATTTCTGGAATTTTCCAAGCTGTTTAAAGGCACAGTCAACTTAGTTTATGTAAACTTTTGACCCACTGGAATTGTGATACAGTGAATTATAAGTTAAATAATCTGTCTGTAAACAATTTTTGGAAAAATGACTTGTGTCCTGCACAAAATAGATGTCCTAACCGACTTGCCAAAACTATAGTTTGTTAACAAGAAATTCTGGAGTGGTTGAAAAACAAGTTTTAATGACTCCAACCTAAGTGTATGTAAACTTACGACTTCAACTGTAACATAAAGTGTTGCTTTGTTAGATAAAATCCTTTTTCAAATCCTAAAAAGGTCCATATAGCATGCACGATCGATTTTGTATTTCCACTCGTTCAATTTGCAAAGAAAGAAATCTGTGAAAATCTAACCGTAAACGTTGTTTCAAACAGTCATATTACATTCGTATGTATTCCTCAGAGATCCTAGAATGTACCCAGACTTCATTATATCATTAGGGGTGTAGTATATCCTATAGGACACCATATTTGGTCCGAGAGGGACGCCTTCATGGCATGCCGACGTCTTCACTTGAACGACTATGTCAAATAAGCACCAATCGGTGTCAAAAAAACTAGCTTGATAGCCAATGAGCTGGGCTTGACGGGAATATCTGGAAACCCTGTATCTGTCATGAAATGTAGCTACCAACCTTGTACGACAGCATGCCTTTTCCTTTTGGACAAAAATTATACTCAAATACTCAAAGTTATGAAAACTTGTTGTTTTGAAAATGTTGAAATTATAATATTGCTACTAATATTGTAAAAGCTCAATCAAAGTCCAAGTATACAGATTTGACGATATTCTTGCAGAAAAATGTCATATGAATTCAAATGTCTCCTTCACGATTTGCCCAAATGTACCTGGTTGACTTCACATTAAATGTCATGTAGTTCGCTCATACTTCGCTCATACCACGCCAGGTAGCAGTTGTTCTCAACTGGCCTACCTGGTTAACACTTGTTTGGGACTGGGGGGCAGTATTGAGTAGCTTGGATAAAAAGGTGCCCAGAATAAACTGCTTGCTACTCAGCCATAAAAGCTAGAATATGCATATAATTAGCATATACGGCATATAATTATATTTTGATAGAAAACACTCTGAAGTTTGAATGCTGTCTGTGAGTATACCATAACTCATATGGCAGGCAAAAACCTGAGAAAGAATCCAACCAGGAATTGGGAAATCTGAGGTTTGTAGTTTTTCAAGTCATTGCCTATCAAACATACAGTGTCTATGGGGTCATATGCACTTCCTAAGGCTTCCACTAGATGTCAACAGTCTTTAGAACCTTGCTTGAGGCTTCTACTGTGAAGTGGGGGCGAATGAGAGCTGATTGAGTAAGGGCTCTGCCAGAGTGGCATGAGCTGATCACCTGTGTTCCATTGCATTTCTGAAGACAAAGGAATTCTCCAGTTGGAACATTATTGAAGATTTATGTTTAAAACATCCTACAGATTGATTCTATGCATCATTTGACATGATTCTACGGACTGTAATGGAACTTTTTGACTTTTCGTCTGGACCTAGTAATCACGCCTCATGAATTTGGATTACTGGACTAAACGCGCGAACAAAAGGTTAGGTATTTGGACATAAATTAGGGACTTTATCGAACAAAACAAACATTTATTGTGGAACTGGGATTCCTGGGGGTGCATTCTGATGAAGATCATTAAAGGTAATATATTTATATTTATAATGCTATTTCTGACTTCTGTTGACTACACAACATGGCGGATATCTGTATGGCTTGTGTTTGTGTCTGAGCGCTGTACTCAGATGATTGCATGGTGTGCTTTTTCCGTAAAGTTTTTAAATCTGACACAGCGGTTGCATTGAGGAGATGTGGATCTAAAATTCCATGCATAACATTTGTATCTTTTAGCAATGTTTATTATGAGTATTTCTGTCAATTGATGTGGCTCTCTGCAAAATCACCGGATGTTTTGGAACTACTGAACATAACGCAACAATGTAAACTGAGATGTTTGGATATAAATATGAACTTTATCGAACAAGACATACATGTATTGTGTAACATAAAGTCCTATGAGTGTCATCTGATGAAGATCATCAAAGGTTAGTGATTCATTTTATCTCTATTTCTGCTTTTTGTGACTCCTCTCTTTGGCTGGAAAAAATGGATTTGATTTTCAGTGACTAGGTGCTGACCTAACATAATCGTTGGGTGTGCTTTCGACGTAAAGCATTTTTTAAAATCGGACACTATGGCTGGATTTCAACAAGTTTTTCTTTAAAATTGTGTAAAACACGTGTATGTTTGAGGAATTTTAATTATGGGATTTCTGTTGTTTTGAATTTGGCGCCCTGCAATTTCACTGGCTGTTAGCGAGGTGGGACGCTACCATCCCACATATCCCAGAGAAGTTGAATAAAGGTGAATTTTTTTATTTAAAAAAATAAAAATACATCATGTTATTTGTCTGAAACTTTGCACATATGCTGCTGCCATCTTGAGGATACCATCAGAATTACAACCAGAGTGATGGCTAGAACTGGGACCTTTCTGTTGCATTTCAAAGATGGTGGTAGAAAGAAAACGGTTGTTTTTTTCTTTCTATTTTCTTCTACCAGATCTATTGTGTAATATTCTCCTACATTAAATTCATATTTCCACACACTTCAAAGTATTTCCTTTCAAATGGTACCAAGATTATGCAAATTCTTGCTTCAGGGCCTGAGCTACAAGCAGTTAGATTTGGGTATGTCATTTAAGCAACATTTGGAAAAAAAGGTGGTTAAGAAGATTTAAGAAGGTCAAAGAACTACTTTGCTATTTGATTTTGAATTTCAAGACCCTGTGAAGTGTGTGTATTGTGTATATATATATATATATATGTTCATCATATATATATTGGGCCTTGCTGCTATTAACCCATACGAATGCATTGAATAACAGATTCACGACATGGAACAACAGATAGTCCCCAAAACAAAATCTGAAGGAAGTTAGTTCTGAGAGAAAAAAGAAAGCTCAGGAAACATACATATATATATATTTTTTTTTTAAACATTTATTTAACCCCTTATTTTTGGCACAAAACAGTCTCCATTTACAGTTCAGTGCATTCGAAAAGTATCACATTTTCCACATTCTGTTACGTTACAGCTTTATTCTAAAATGTATTAAATAAATGGTTTCCTTATCAATCTACACACATACCCCACAATGATAAAGCGAAAACCGTTTTTTTTTTTTATTCAAATTTAAATCAGAAATACCTTATGTACATATGTATTCAGACCCTTTTAAGGACACCTCAATTTGAGCATCCTGTTTCCATCGATCATCCTTGAGATGTTTCTACAACTTGATTGGAGACAACCTGTGGTAAATTCTACTGATTGGACATGATGTGGAAAGGCACATTGATATCTCTAGCTTAAACTGACAGATTTCTAAGGTCCTACATTTGTAGACTCCTACATTTCCTCAGTGAAAACAATGTCCTGAGCAAATGTCAAATGGGCTTTTTACCAAAGTATCATACGACAGACAACGTATTCAACATGCACAAGCTAATTGACAAACAAACCAACCGAAGTAAAAGCAAAGTATCTACATGCTTTTTTTTCTTCAAAAATGCTTTTGACTCAATTTACCATGAAGGTATGCTATATAAATTGAGGGAAAGTGGTGTTGGGGGAAATATAAGGTTAAAATTGTCCTTCTGTAGCTCAGTTGGTAGAGCATGGCGCTTGTAATGCCAGGGTAGTGGGTTCGATCCCCAGGACCACCCATACGTAGAATGTATGCACACATGACTGTAAGTCGCTTTGGATAAAAGCATCTGCTAAATGGCATATATTATTATATTAAAAAACACAGATTTCTTTCCACCGGTGGGGTGAGACAGGGATGCAGCTTGAGCCCCATCCTCTTCAACATTTTCAGCATATCAACAAATTGGTGAGGGCATTAGAATAGTCTCCAGCACAAGGCCTCACCCTAGTAGAATTTGAAGTCAAATGTCTACTGTTTGATGATGATCTGGTGCTTCTGTCCCCAACCAAGGAAGGCCTACAGCTGCACATAGATCTTCTGCAGAGTTGCTGTTAGACCTGGACCCTGACTGTGAATCACAGTAAGACAAAAATAATGTTGTTTCAAAAAAAGGTCCAGTTGCCAGGACCACAAATACAAATTCCATCTAGACACTGTTGCCCTAGAGCACACAGAAACTAGACCTACCTCAGCCTAAACATAACAGGTAACTTCCACAAAGCTGTGAACAATATGAGCGACAAGACAAGAAGGGCAATCAAAAGGAACATAAAATTCAACTTCCCAATTCGGATCTGGCAAAATATTATTGAATCAGTTATAGAACCCAAGAATTTACAAAATAGGACAAACACCAAATTGAGACTCTGAATGCAGAATTCTGCAAAAATATCCTCAGTGTACCACATTAAACGCATAAAAAAATGCATGCAGAACAGAATTAGGACGATACCCGCTAATTATAAATATCCAGAAAAGAGCTGTTAAATTCAACAACCACCTAAAAGGAAATGATTCCCAAACCTTCCATAACAAAGCCATCACCTACAGAGAGATGAACCTGGAGAAGAGTCCCCTAAGCAAGCTGGTCAAACAGACCCCACAGAGCCCCAGGACAGCAGCACAATTAGACCCAATCAAATCATGAGAAAACAAAAAGATAATTACTTGACACATTGGAAAGAATTAACCAAAAATACAGAGAAAACTAGAATGCTATTTGGCCCGAAACAGAGAGTACACAGTGGCAGAATACCTGACCACTGTGACTAGCCCAACATTAAGGAAAGCTTTGACTATGTACAGACTCAGTGAGCATAGCCTTGCTTTTGAGAGGCCAACGTATGCAGACCTGGCTCCAGAGACAAGACATGCTATGTGCACACTGCCCACAAAATGAGGTGGAAACTGAGCTGCACTTGCAAACATCCTGCCAAATTTATGACCATATTAGAGACACATATTTCCCTCATGTTATACAGACCCACAAAGAATTTGAAAATAAATATAATTTTGATAAACTCCCATATCTATTCGGTAAAATACCACAGCGTGCCATAACAGGCTGCATCACATCCGGTGGTGATTGGGAGTCCCATAGGGCAGCACACAATTGGCCCAGTGTCGTCTGTGTTCGGCCGGGGTAAGCCGTCATTGTAAATAAGAATATGTTCTTTAACTGACTTGCCTATTTAAATAAAGGTTAAAAATATATACAGTGGGGCAAAAAAGTATTTAGTCAGACACCAATTGTGCAAGTTCTCCCACTTAAAAAGATGAGAGAGGCCTGTAATTTTCATCATAGGTACACTTCAACTATGACAGACAAAATGAGAAGAAAGAAAATCCAGAAAATCACATTGTAGGATTTTTAATGAATTTATTTGCAAATTATGGTGGAAAATAAGTATTTGGTCACCTACAAACAAGCAAGATTTCTGGCTCTCACAGACCTGTATCTTCTTCTTCTTTAAGAGGCTCCTCTGTTCTCCACTCGTTACCTGTATTAATGGCACCTGTTTGAACTTGTTATCAGTATAAAAGACACCAGTCCACAACCTCAAACAGTCACACTCCAAACTCCACTATGGCCAAGACCAAAGAGCTGTCAAAGGACACCAGAAACACAATTGTAGACCTGCACCAGGCTGGGAAGACTGAATCTGCAATAGGTAAGCAGTTTGGTTTGAAGAAATCAACTGTGGGAGCAATTATTAGGAAATGGAAGACATACAAGACCACTGATAATCTCCCTCGATCTGAGGCCCCACGCAAGATCTCACCCCGTGGGGTCAAAATGATCACAAGAACGGTGAGAAAAAATCCCAGAACCACACGGGGGGGACCTAGTGAATGACCTGCAGAGAGCTGGGACCAAAGTAACAAAGCATACCATCAGTAACACACTACGCCGCCAGGGACTCAAATCCTGCAATGCCAGATGTGTCCCCCTGCTTAAGCCAATACATGTCCAGGCCCATCTGAAGTTTGCTAGAGAGCATTTGGATGATCCAGAAGAAGATTGGTACAATGTCATATGGTCAGATGAAACCAAAATAGAACTTTTTGGTAAAAACTCAACTCGTCGTGTTTGGAGGACAAAGAATGCTGAGTTGCATCCAAAGAACACCATACCTACTGTGAAGTATGGGGATGGAAACATCATGCTTTGGGGCTGTTTTTCTGCAAAGGTACCAGGACGACTGATCCGTGTAAAGGAAAGAATGAATGGGGTCATGTATTGTGAGATTTTGAGTGAAACCTCATTCCATCAGCAAGGGCATTGAAGATGAAACGTGGCTGGGTCTTTCAGCATGACAATGATCCCAAACACACCGCCCGGGCAACGAAGGAGTGGCTTCATAAGAAGCATTTCAAGGTCCTGGAGTGGCCTAGCCAGTCTCCAGATCTCAACCCATAGAAAATCTTTGAAGAAAGTTGAAAGTCTGTGTTGCCCAGCAACAGCCCCAAAACATCACTGCTCTAGAGGAGATCTGCATGGAGGAATGGGCCAAAATACCAGCAACAGTGTGTGAAAACCTTGTGAAGACTAACAGAAAACGTTTGACCTCTGTCATTGCCAACAAAGGGTATATCACAAACTATTGAGATAAACTTTTGGTATTGACTAAATACTTATTTTCCACCATAATTTGCAAATAAATTCATAAAAAATTCTACATTGTGATTTTCTCGATTTTTTTTTTGTCTGTCATAGTTGAAGTGTACCTATGATGAAAATTACAGGCCTCTCTCATCTTTTTAAGTGGGAGAACTTGCACAATTGGTGGCTGACTAAATACTTTTTTGCCCCACTGTATATATATATATATATATATCCCAGAACCACTATATATTAAAACAGCAGCCAGATTTGTTGCCACAAGAAAAGGGTAACCAGTGAAGAACAAACAACACTGTAAATAAAACCCATATTTATGTTTATTTATTTCCCCTTGTGTACTTCAACTATTTGCACATTGTTACAACACTGTACATAGATAGCCATAATATACAATTGGAAATTTATTTTTTTAACTTAAAAAAAACTTTTGTGAGTGTAATGTTTACTGTTCATTTTCGATTGTTTATTTCACTTTAGTTTATTATCTATTTCACTTAGTTCGGCAATGTAAGCATTACCTTCCCATGTGAGGGAGAGAGAGGGTTACTCTAGGAACGACAGAACCCAGTGACATGACACAGATGTAGGACAGAGCTACTGTGCAGCCAAAGAGAGAGAGAGTAAGAGAAGGGGTAGGGGAGGAGGAGAGAAGAGGGGGAGGGGATGAGGAGAGAAGATGGGGGAGGGGTATGTGAAATCACACTGCTGTTCTGTTTGACACTACTTTGGAGTAGAGACGCCAGCACACACAAATGAATTACACATTTGTTAAAGCTATAGACTACTCCCAAACACCTAAGTACAGGCCTATATACTATTTACGTATATCTTGGCCCACTAACAAATATCTATACGCCCACTGACACATACATTTGCTCTCTCACTAAAATGCTGACAAAACATATATACACACACACACAACTATCCACAGTCAGCAAGCCAGCCCTGGACCATATAAACCCACAGCTTATGGCTGTATGGCTGGAGGGCTAATGGCCAACTCCTCCCTCCCTCCCTCACACCTGCTAGGGCCCACAGCAAGGTCATACACCTCAATTACCCTCTACAGGGAAAGGGGGAGGAGGGAAAGAGAGCGAATGGAGAGAGGAGAAGGAGGTGAAGCCAGATTTCACGCTGTCCTGAGCACTGGCTAACACGCACCAATGATTCCTGACATTTTATTTATGACGCCAGAGCTTTAATACCTGCTCTCCTCCTCTCTCTCTTTCCCATTCCCCCTCTCCCTATCTCTCACACTTCCTCCCCCTCTTCCTCTCCATCTCCCTATCTCTCTTTCTATTTCTCTCCTCCTATCTGTCTATAGTCAGTCATATCAGTATGAGCCTTCCATCTGTTCAATTACACTTCCCATAATCTACAAGTCATGAATATAATATCGCTAGTGTATATAAAACACCTTATTATTATGAAGATCTACAGTCTTCAAGTGGAGAGTAGAGGGTCGTTCCACCTCAAAACGCACATAAAAGAGGATTTCGACACCCACCATCTTGGATTGTTCTGAAATAATTTATGTTTTTAGAAACAGTTTAGCATTCCTGCAACATTATTTAGTTGAACCCTGTTCAGACAAATTTGTCATCGAAGTTGTTGGGTTAATGTCCCATCCTACATCCTGATATTACCAGGTTCTGACCACTAGATGGTGCTGTTCCTGATATTAGGTCATATTGTTAAAGGGATAGTTCACCCAAATTACAAAATTACATATTGGTTTCTTCCCTGTACACAGTCTATGGACCACGTATGACAGCAACATATGCTCTGGTTTTGTTTACATGGCCACTGTTTCAAATGCAAAGGATGTGGGACGGGACTTAAACCCATCAACTTCAATGACTAATTTCTCTGAACAGGGGGAAAAACATAGCCAGATTCCCCGAGAATACATCACATAGGATGAAGAAACAATTCTCTGAGCTGCAGCTCCATACTCCTTGTCAAACAAAGAGAACTGATGCTACCGTATATACTCGTTGTTGGGGTGGGATTGGCATGGGGTGTGTGGGAGGGGCATGGGGTGTGTGGGAGGGCATGGGGTGTAAGCAGGTTCCGTGGTTGGCTTTTGACTACTTTGGATTCCTCATGTCTTACTCAATGTTAGATTTTATTTTGGTCCAAATCAGATGCTAGGTACAATAATGATTTAATACTATATTGATCATATCAATTCAAATGTCCAATTTGGGTGCAATCAATTCGCTTAATTTATCAAAGATCAAATTATATTTCAACAAAATATTGCTTCCGGAAAACTTATCCTAACTACGGAAACGATGTGAGAACAATCTGAGATGCTGGGTGTCGTGGCTTGCTGAAAGGACATGGGACAACCCTCGAGCTTATAAATAGGAGATTGCAGAAATGACTACAACTTCATACAGAAATTATAAGCAAGACATAAATGAATTCATTCAGAGCCTAAGATAACGAACAGCATTGAAAAACATTGGATATCTATCCCCCCTAATAGATATGACTAAGCCTTTCTCATAATATGCCATTTAGCAGACGCTTTTATTCAAAGCGACTTCATTATGTATGCACTCAAAGCGGGAGTACATCTTACATATGGGTGGTCCCAGGAATAGAATCCACTAACCCTACAAGCACCATGCTCTACCAACTGACCTACAAAGGAGCTATTACTCTTCACACTCCTACTGCTAATAGATATGGTTCTACAGCAAGTGTGTGTGTGTGTATCTGAATGTTACATACTGCCAGGCATACGTAAGCAGCTGTGTTGACATACTGGCCTAATTTGGTCTCCATATGTCATTATGCATCCGTCCCAAATGGCACCCCTGTTCCCTATCGTGCACTACGTTTGACCAGTAAACATATAAAGTGCACTAGGAAATAGGGGGACATTTGGGACGCAGATTGCGCAAAGCCTACAACCACACCATTCCCTTTAGGATGCACGACACATCTAGGCAATTATGCTAGAAATAGAACGTTACCTAATGCCACTGAACGAGTTACGCACACACACACACACACACACACACACACACACACACACACACACACACACACACACACACACACACACACACACACACACACACACACACACACACACACACACACACACACACATGCACGCGCACACGCACACGCACACGCACACGCACACACACACACATACACCCCAATATGCACTTGACATAATATCTATTGAGCAACGGCCAGAAGAGATAGAGAGACTGACTGAAGTTCCAATTCAAAAGAACAAGAACTGCAAAGAAGCACTCAAATGAAAGGGAGATACCTAGTCAGTTGTACAACTGAATGTATTCATCTCAAATGTCTCCCGCATTTAACCCAGCCCCTCTGAATCAGAGAACTCAACACTAGTTTGAATGGATGAAATCGTGTGTTTCCTCTAGTGCTTGTTTAGTGTGTAGCCTAACATAGACTTAGTTCTGTGTGTTCATTCTGGCCTCCTATACAGTATGTGTGGATGTAACCTGCTCCTCTGCACTGACTATCAACGTGGCACCGTCACAGGATGCCACCATTCCAACAAGTCAGTTGGTCAAATGTCTGCCCTGCTGGAGCTGCCCAGGTCAACTGTAAGTGCTGTTGTTGTGGAAACGTTTAGGAGCAACAACGGTTCAGCCACGAAGTGGTAGAACACAAAAACTCACAGAACGGGACCTCTGAGGGTTGAAGTGGGTAGCATGTAAAAATGGTCTGTCCTCAGTCGCAACACTCACTACCGAGTTCCAAACCGCCTCTGGAAGCAACATCAGCACAAGAACTGTTAGTCGGGAGCTTCATGAAATGGGTTTCCACCCGAGCAGCCGCACACAAGCTGGAGTTGTGTAAAGCTCGCTGCCATTGAACTCTGGAGCAGTGGAAACGCGTTCTCTGGAGTAATGAATCACGCTTCACTATCAGGCAGTCCGAAAAACACATCTGGGTTTGGCGGATGCCAGGAGAACGCTCCCTGCCCCAATGCATAGTGCCAACTGTAAAGTCTGGTGGAGGAGGAATAATGTTGTGGGGCTGTTTTTCTTAGTTTGGGCTAGGCCCCTCAGTTCCTGTGAAAGGAAATCTTAATGTTACAGGATACAATGACAATCTAGACGATTCTGTGTTTCCAACTTTGTAACAACAGTTTGGGGAAGGCCTTTTCCTGTTTCCGTATGACAATGCCCCTGTGCACAAAGCGAGGTAAATATAGAAATGGTTTGTCAAGACTGGTGTTGAAGAACTTGACTGGCCTGCACAGAGCCCTGACCTCAACCCCATCGAACAACTTTGGGATGAATTAGAATGCCGGCTATGGGCCAGGCCTAATCGGCAAATATCAGTGCCCGACCTCACTAATGCTCTCGTGGCTGAACGATAGGAAGTCTAGTGGAAAGCTTTCCCAGACGAGTGGAGGCTGTTATAGCAGCAAAGGGGGGACCAACTCCATAATAATGCCCATGATTTTGGAATGAGATGTTCGACGAGCAGGTGTCCACATACTTTGGTCATGCGTATAATGGAGTCTTTGTTCTGAGCAGCGTGTCCACTGGGCTTAGCTGATGTGGAGGTGTCTGGGGCAGAGACTCAGACACACTCCACTCCTGGGTTGTCTAGGACTCACATACCCCCACAGAACCACTGTGTGTGTGTGTGTGTGTGTGTGTGTGTGTGTGTGTGTGTGTGTGTGTGTGTGTGTGTGTGTGTGTGTGTGTGTGTGTGTGTGTGTGTGTGTGTGTGTGTGTGTGTGTGTGTGTGTGTGTGTGTGTGTGTGCGCGCGTGTGTGCGTGCGTGCGTGTGTGTGTGTGGCACTGGCTCCACAGTAGCTCATTCCAGAGGAGCAGGACTGTGTATGGTGGATTAGGGCTCCAGACATCTACCACCAGCCAGACAAAAGAAAACCCAGAAATCAATTACTACATCAACACAACACTGACCCTCTCTGCTGTAAGAGATACTGATAAGAGAGAGGGGGGGAAGGAGGGAGAGAGAGAGAGATGTAAGGGGGAGAGGTGGGACAGAGAAGAGGAGAGAGAGAAGGAGAGAGAGAGTGTGAGAGAGAGAGAGAGAGAGAGAGAGAGAGAGAGAGAGAGAGATGGAAGGGGGAGGGGACAGAGAAGAGTAGAGGAGAGAGAGAGAGAGAGAGAGAGAGAGGGAGAGAGGGGAGAGAGGGGAGAGAGAGAGAGAGAGAGAGAGAGAGAGAGAGAGAGAGAGAGAGAGAGAGAGAGAGAGAGAGAGAGAGAGAGAGAGAAAGAAAGAGAGAGAAAGAGAGAGAAAGAGAGAGAGAGAGAGGGAAGGGGGGGGAGGACAGAGAACAGGAGAGAGAGAGGGAGAGAGAGAGAGGGAAGGGGGAGAGGGGGACAGAGAAGAGGAGAGAGAGGGAAAGAGAGAGAGGGAAGGGGGAGAGGGGGACAGAGAAGAGGAGAGAGAGAGGGAGAGAGAGAGAGGGGGAAGGGGAGAGGGGGACAGAGAACAGGAGAGAGAGAGGGAAAGGGGGATAGAAAAGTGTAGAGAAAGAGGGGTGTGAGAGAGAAATATATATAATATGAAATTTGTAATGTCATTATTCTTGTAAATCTTTTGGAACTTTATGAGTGTAATGTTTTTTGTATAGTATCAACTTCACTTGCTTTGGCAATGTTAACATATGTTTCCCATGCTAATAAAGCCCTTAAATTGAAATTGAATTGAAAATTAATTGAGAGAGAGAGCTAGAGAGGGCCTTGGGAGGGAGTGGCAGATGAAAGAGTACATGCAGACAGTCAGAGAGATAGGGGGAGAGAGGGAGTATATGCAGACATTCAGAGAGATAGGGGGAGAGAGGGAGTACATGCAGACAGTCAGAGAGATAGGGGGAGAGAGAGAATATATGCAGACAGTCAGAGAGATAGGGGAGAGTGAGAGTATATGCAGACAGTCAGAGAGATAGGGGGAGAGAGGGAGGACATTCAGACAGTCAGAGAGATAGGGGGAGAGAGGGAGTATATGCAGACAGTCAGAGAGATAGGGGGAGAGAGAGAATATATGCAGACAGTCAGAGAGATAGGGGAGAGTGAGAGTATATGCAGACAGTCAGAGAGATAGGGGGAGAGGAAGTACATGCAGACAGTCAGAGAGATAGGGGGAGAGAGGGAGTATATGCAGACAGTCAGAGAGATAGGGGGAGAGAGAATATATGCAGACAGTCAGAGAGATAGGGGAGAGTGAGAGTATATGCAGACAGTCAGAGAGATAGGGGGAGAGGAAGTACATGCAGACAGTCAGAGAGATAGGGGGAGAGAGGGAGTATATGCAGACAGTCAAAGAGATAGGGGGAGAGAGGGAGTATATGCAGACAGTCAGAGAGATAGGGGGAGAGAGGGAGTATATGCAGACAGTCAGAGAGATAGGGGGAGAGAGGGAGTATATGCAGACAGTCAGAGCGATAGGGGGAGAGAGGGAGTATATGCAGACAGTCAGAGAGATAGGGGGAAAGAGAGAATATATGCAGACAGTCAGAGAGATAGGGGGAGAGTGAGAGTATATGCAGACAGTCAGAGAGATAGGGGGAGAGAGGGAGTATATGCAGACAGTCAGAGAGATAGGGGGAAAGAGAGAATATATGCAGACAGTCAGAGAGATAGGGGGAGAGTGAGAGTATATGCAGACAGTCAGAGAGATAGGGGGAGAGAGGGAGTATATGCAGACAGTCAGAGCGATAGGGGGAGAGAGGGAGTATATGCAGACAGTCAGAGAGATAGGGGGAAAGAGAGAATATATGCAGTCAGTCAGAGAGATAGGTGGAGAGAGGGAGTATATGCAGACAGTCAGAGCGATAGGGGGAGAGAGGGAGTATATGCAGACAGTCAGAGAGATATGGGGAAAGAGAGAATATATGCAGACAGTCAGAGAGATAGGGGGAGAGAGGGAGTATATGCAGACAGATAGGTCTGTTCCATGATCCACAGGAGTGGGATCAGGTTACATATGTCTGAGAGAAGACAGACACAAGTCTGCATACACACACACACAAACTCACTCACACACACACATACACACAGGGAGATTGTACTGTAAACACAGAGCTAAGCACACACACACGTAAAGAACAGTGGTTATGTTCACATAACATGAACACATTTTTCACTTCCACACAAACACACTTCATTGTCAAAAACACACGCACACAACATTCCCTCTTACCTGCAAACCTTCATATACACGCCTCAATACCTATCTACGAGTCAAGTACTCGAACAAAAAAAAACGTATTGCAAATCTAAACGTATTCTAACTGAATAACCAAATATAATTGAGTGTATAATAGATAATAGAACCAATATTCAGAAAACAAGTTCCGTCTGGCAGCTCAGCTGTCATCTAGCAGAGTTCTTGCACCGGCTACCGTAACCATGGTGATGTGTGTGTGACAGCTATCTACAGTTAGAGTTGTGTTATCACTGCCAATACACAACCTAGCTAGGGCCGTAGGGTTCAGTACAAACTAGTTAGGGGTCAGAGTGCACTGGAGAACTAGCCTAGACCGGCACACTGATACTCAGCTACAGAACACAGAGAGACAAAGGCTGCATACCTTATGGCACCCTATCCCAATTTAGTATAGGGAACAGGGTTCAATTTGGCATGCAGTATGTAATACTACACAATCAGCTGAGTGATAGGGAGGAGAGAGGGTGAGGAGGGGAGGGAAAAAGGAGAAGTAAAGGGAGATTAAATGAGTGTCCTTGGTGTACAGTGTCCTTGTTCTTAAAATAAAAAGTGTTTGAAATCCCATGTATTATATTATTATTATTATTATTATTAGATGGCTGGAAAAAGAGAAGTAGTAGGGAAGGTGGCTATGGAGAGGTGGAGCTTGTAAAGACAAGGAGAGGAGGAGAGGAGGAGAGGAGTGACGGTGTTCTGTGTTGACAAATGATCGGAGAAAAACAAAGCTCAGCAAAGCCTGACCATCAACCTGCGACATGATATGACATACAACATACACATCACAAGAGGAACATTAGTGCCCCCCGCGACCCCAATCTGACCCCTCTGTCCTCTCCGATCATGGTAATCACAGCCCATCGATCCCCTTCCTCTCCTCTCCTCCCTCCATCTCTGGTAACATAATCAGGTTAATACATTACTGTAAGCCGGTAGGCTGATCGATGCGAGCATCTCAGGGGTGACCCCAAGGTCACAGGGGGGAGACGGGGTCATGAGCAAAGGAGAGGACCACCTGGTTACTGTAGCTGGGGCATGCACTCGACTCTGCGCGCACACACACTGAGGAGGGAGGGGTCGAACACACACAAACACATTCACAGAGAAATGCTGGTTTGGGCGGTCCAACCTGGTTTGGGCGGTCCAACCTGGTTTGGGCGGTCCAACACACACACAAATAAGGGAGGGAGAAAGGTAGCCTAGAAGCTAGGGGGCATTGTTTTTATTTTTGGAAAAATAATGTTCCCAAAGTAAACGGCCTATTTCTCAGGACCAGATGCTAGAATATGCATAGAATTGACAACTTAGGATAGAAAACACTCTAAAGTTTCCAAAACTGGAAAAATATTGTCTGTGAGTATAACAGAACTGATTTTGCAGGCGAAAGCCTGAGAAAAATCCAATCAGGAAGTGACTCTTATTTTGAAAGCTCTGTGTTCCTATGCATCCCTATTGACCATTGACAGGGATATCAACCAGATTCCTTTTTCTATGGCTTCCCTAAGGTGTCTACAGCCTTTAGACATAGTTTCAGGCCTTTATTTTGAAGAATGACGTTCCCAAAGTTTCTCCCGGTCCTAGTGAAAAGCCAACTGTCCCGGTTGATATATTATCGAATAGATATTTGAAAAACACCTTGAGGATTGATTATATGATTATATTATTTTTTTTTGTTTGTGTTGTCGTGACCGCTATTTCCGGTGGATTCCTGGGTATAACGCACCAAACTAACGGAGGTATTTGGATATAAAAAATATATTTATGGAACAAAAGGAACATTTGCTGTTTATCTGGGAGTCTCGTGAGTGAAAACATCAGAAGATCATCAAAGGTAAACGGTTAATTTGATTGCTTCTCTGATTTTCGTGACCAAGCTTCCTGATGCTAAGTGTACATAATGCTATGCTAGGCTATCGATAAACTTACACAAACGCTTGTATTGCTTTCGCTGTAAAGCATCATTTCAAAATCTGAGACGACAGGGTGAATAACAAAAGGCTAAGCTGTGTTTCGCTATATTTCACTTGTGATTTCATGAATATGAATATTTCCTAGTAATATTTTTGGACTGTTCCGCTATGCTATTCAGCGTTGCTGATGACAAATATACCGGATCCGGGATGGGTAGTTCTAAGAGGTTTTAAGAGCGCTGGGACAGTAATCGAAACGTCACCGGTTTGAATCCCCAAGATTACTAGGTGAAAAATCTGTCGATGTGCCCTTAAGCAAGGCACTTAACCCTAATTGCGGCTGTATGTCGCTCTGGATAAGAGTGTCTGCTAAATGACACAAATGTAAAGAGTGAGTGAAAAAAGGAGTAGGAACACCAAATCTGTTGTTCAGAGAATTACAGAGAGGAGTAAAAACACAGGGCAGGGATATTCTATTTCAATTTGGGGCCTAGGTTCTCCTTACTTCTTTTATTCTCTCTGTCTTTAGTCTTTACCAGAAAGCCATAAAATCCCTGCCAGGAAACAAACGCACGCACACACACATGCTTAACCCTGTCACACGAAATAACAGAATGACTCACAAACACACATACGATCATATACAAATACACATACTACACCCACTCCACACACAATACGGAGTAAATAGGGTGTGCTCTCATAAGAGTTGAAGAGAGGGGGAGTGGAGTGCTTACCAAGGGGCCCAGGTGAGTAAAGGGGTGCAGGTAACAGGTGGTACAGTTGAAGTAGGAAGTTTGCCAACACATTTAAACTCAGTTTTTCACAATTCCTGACATTTAATCCTAGTAAAAAATTCCCTGTCTTAGCTCAGTTAGGATCACCAATTTATTTTAAGTCAGAATAATTGTAGAGAGAATAATTTATTTCAGCTTTTATTTCTTTCATCACATTCCCAGTGGGTCAGAAGTTTACATACACTCAATTAGTATTTGGTAGCATTGCCTTTACTTTTTTTTTTTTTTTACTTGGGTCAAACGTTTCAGGTAGCCTTCCACAAGCTTCCCACAATAAGTTGGGTGAATTTTGGCCCATTCCTCCTGACAGAGCTGGTATAACTGAGTCAGGTTTGTAAGGCCTCTTTCCTCGCACACACTTTGATACAATAAGTGAAATAATTTGTCTGTAAACAATTGTTGGAAAAATTACTTGTGTCCTGCACAAAGTAGATGTCCTAACTGACTTGCCAAAACTATAGTTTGTTAACAAGAAATGTGTAGAGTGGTTGAAAAACGAGTTTTCATGACTCCAACCTAAGTGTATGTAAACTTTCGACTTCAACTGTATGTGTGTGTGTGTGTGTGTGTGTGTGTGTGTGTGTGTGTGTGTGTGTGTGTGTGTGTGTGTGTGTGTGTGTGTGTGTGTGTGTGTGTGTGTGTGTGTGTGTGTGTGTGTATGTATGACTGTCAGCTCGTTCAGTAAAACTAGTCCTTTCCCAGCCTCTGCACAGAGATGTTCCTACTGTGAAATATTCATTTTGGTGGTCCCCACATGGAAAAAGGCTATTTTAGGCTTAGTGGTTTGGTTTAGGGTTAGAATTAGGGTTAGGAGTTAGGGTTAAGTTTAGGGTTAGGGGGTTAAGATTACGGTTAAGGTTATGTTAAAGGTTAAGTTTAGGGGTTAGGGAGAATAGGATATTGAATGGGAATAAATTGTTTGGTCGTAAAATAAACTTGTGTGTGTGTGTGAGAGTGTGAGTGTGTGACTCCACAGCCCCAAAACAGAGATGTCCCTAACGTGACTGGAATCTATTTACTAAACTAAACAAATCCCAGTCTGTCTCCATCTCACAGGAAACCATGTCCACCTATGTTTTTTTTTACAACTCTCTGTCACAATTATCTCTCTCTCACACGCACGCACGCACTCTCTCTCTCTCTCTCTCTCTCTCTCTCTCTCTCTCTCTCTCTCTCTCTCTCTCTCTCTCTCTCTCTCTCTCTCTCTCTCTCTCTCTCTCTCTCTCTCTCTCTGGTGTCTCTTTCTCTGCTTCTCTCACAAATCTAGACAAACTTGAACAAACAAGGAAGTAAGTCCAAGCATGTGGATTTCTCTTTCCTCCAATCCAGTCTCCAGTCTCTCCGACCCCTAAACCAAACCCCAGTCCTAACCCCAGTCCCAGCCCAGGCGCCAGCCAGTAAGCCAGCCACCCCTAACCCACACCCTGCCGTCTCTCTCTCTGTCTCTCCCTGTTTGTCTATTCCACTCCACCTCCTCCTCCTGTTTCTCGAGCACAACACCAGCCAGCCCCCTCCCCACTCCCCCTTCTCTCTCTCTTCCCTCTGTCTCCCTTTCTTCTCCAGGCAGCACACTCAATCACACCCGCCCACCCTCCATCCCTCCACTCCCTCCTCTCTCTCCCCACCCTCCACCATCACCACCTTCATTCCAATGAATGCACAATCCACCCTTCAGCCATGGGGGACTGACCCAGAGGCTGGGGTGGAGGTGGCACAACCACACACAACCACACACACCACACACACACACACACACACACAACACACACACACACACACACACACACACACACACACACACACACACACACACACACACACACACACACACACACACACACACACACACACACACACACACACACACACACACACACACACACACACACACACACACACACACACACTCCCATAGTCCTCTATGTGTGTGCACATCTGCAGAGGGAACAGACGACCACCAGGGAAAAGATAGAGGATGGACACACACACACACACACACACCTTGTCATAACGCCTGGTGCAGGAAATGGTTTGTTGCTACAAGGACATCCTGGCCAGAGGCCACTGTCATCATCACCTCATAAGTCAACTAAATAACACTTCATCTCATATTTCAGTTGTAATGAACGTTATTAGAAACCAGTGGAGGCTGGTGGGAAGAGCTATAGGAGGACGGGCTCATTGTAATGGTTGGAATGGAATCAAACACATCAAACATATTGAAACCACATGCCATCCCATCTGGTTTGCGCTCAGTGGGACTATCATGTTTTTCAACAGGACAATGACCCAACACACCTCCAGGCTGTGTAAGGGCTATTTGACCAAGAAGGAGAATGATGGAGTGTTGATTCAGATGACCTGGCCTCCACAATCACCCGGCCTCAACCCAATTGAGATGGTTTGGGATGAGTTGGACTACAGATTGAACGAAAATCAGCCAACAAGTGATCATCATATGTGGGAACTCCTTCCCGACTATTGGAAAAGCATTCCTCATGAAGCTGGTTGAGAGAATTGCAAGAGTGTGCAAAGCTGTCATCAAGGCAAAGGGTGGCTACTTTGAAGAATCTCAAATATATTTTGATATTTTTTTAACACTTCTTTGTTTACTACATGATTCCATATGTGTTATTTCATAGTTGTGACGTCTTCACCATTATTTTACAATGTAGAAAATAGTTCAAATAAAGAAAAACTCTTGAATGAGTAGGTGTGTCCAAACTTTTGACTGGTACTGTATATACATATACATGCTGTAAAATATGCTGTACTAGAAATAGAACCCCCAACAGAAATATCTATGTAAAACTAGGATTAGGACTCGTAGTAGTGTAGTGTGTGTCCAGATTATAGTATAAACAGATTAGTGTGTTTGTCTAGCGTAGATATTTCCGTATAGATCGATAATGGACGGAAGAGACAGGCACAGCAGATCTATTCTAAAACTTGCACAGCAGTCGACCCGGGCTGAACCGCTGCGCCTGCTGGCTCCGAGCACCAGGCGACTGGAAAAAGAGAACGAGTGAGGGATAAACTTCCGGTGCTAATGAATTAATGGATCAAGTGATTACGGAGCGAGGGAGAGAAAGAGAGAGCGAGACAGAGAGAGAGTGCGAGAGAGAGAACGAAGGAGGAGGAGGGCAGGACAATCCCTAGAGGAGAGGAGAGGAGGAGGGGGAAGAAAAGGGAATAGTGACACAGGGGAGATGGGTTCAGTGATTTAGGCTCTCCTATGTGTCTGTGTTGGGGGGGTATCCGTAGCAATCAGTTTACAGCTGCTGATGAGGTGTGTGTTTCTCTAGTGTTTTAGTTAGGAGTGTTTCTATTCTCCAGGAGCTTGGATTGGTTTGAAGAACTGGGATTGGTAAAGAACTGGGATTGGTAAGGAGAACTGGGAACACCAGGCACAGACACACACACACACACACACACACACACACACACACACACACACACACACACACACACACACACACACACACACACACACACACAAACACGTAACATCAGCTCCAGGAGGAAACCGGATGCATGCACACACACATTTCATTGATACCATTCTCCGGGATATGACTAATGTCACACACACACAACAATAGCACGTTGATTACTACATCTCACATTAGCCCTCGAGTACCTCCCTACATCCGCCTGTTATCAGTAACATCCCCCACACACACACTCACCGCGGACTAGTGACCAGAACAACCACAAACACCCGACCACACCAGCCCACACCACACGAGTCCAGACCAGCCCAGACGAGCAGCTACTAACAGCCACAATGTCAAACACACTACAGTACTACACTCACAGCCTCAGTTAGCTTCAGCCCTGGCTCTCTCACTCTCAGTACGCATATAGGGATAAGTATGTACTGCTTAATGCTTAGCCAGCAAGTCCCATAGCAGAGATCCATATGTAAAACCAAAGAAAAAGACAGAGACAGAGACAAAAGAGAGAGAGAGAGAGAGAGAGAGAGAGAGAGAGAGAGAGAGAGAGAGAGAGAGAGAGAGAGAGTGAGTGAGAGAAAAGGGGTGAAAGAGAACAAGATGGAATTGGAGAGAGAGAGAGAGAGAGAGAAAACAACATAGAGGGGGGGAGAGAGAGAACAACATAGAAGGGGGGAGAGAGAGAACGAGTTATAAGGGGAGGGAGAGAGAGAAAAAGATAGAAGGGGAGAGAGAGAGAACGAGTTAGAAGGGGAGGGAGAGAGAAAGAGATAGAAGGGGAGAGAGAGAGAACAAGATAGAAGGGGAGAGAGAAAGAGAACAAGACAGAAGGGGAGAGAGAGAGAACAAGACATAAGGGGAGAGAGAGAACAAGACAGAAGAGTAGGGAGAGGGAGAACAAGACAGAAGGGGAGAGAGAGAGAGAGAACAATACATAAGGGGAGAGAGAGAACAAGACAGACGAGTAGGGGGAGAGGGAGAACAAGACAGAAGTGGAGAGAGAGAGAACAAGACAGAAGGGGGGAGAGAGAGAACAAGATAAAAAGGGAGAGAGAGAAAACAAGAAAGAAGGGGGAGAGAGAGAACAAGACAGAAGGGGGAGAGAGAGAACAAGATAGAAGGGGAGAGAGAGAACAAGACAGAAGGGGGAGAGAGAGAGAACAAGATAGACGGGGAGAGAGAACAAGACAGAAGGGGGAGAGAGAGAGAGAACCAGACAGAAGGGGAAGAGAGAGAGAGAACCAGACAGAAGGGGGGAGAGAGAGGACAAGAGAAAAGAGGAGAGAAAAAAACAAGATAGAATAGGAGAGAGAGAACAAGAGAAAAGGGGTGAAAGAGAGAGAGAATAAGACAGAAGGGGAGAGAGAGAGAACAAGACAGAAGGGGAGAGAGAGAGAACAAGACAGAAGGGGGGAGAGAACCAGACAGAAGGGGATAGAGAGAACAAGAGAAAAGGGGTGAAAGAGAGAGAGAACAAAACAGAAGGGTAGAGAGAGAGAACAAGAGAAAAGGGGTGAAAGAGAGAGAGAATAAGACAGAAGGGGAGAGAGAGAGAATAAGACAGAAGGGGAGAGAGAGAGAACAAGACAGAAGGGGAGAGAGAGAGAACAAGACAGAAGGGGGGAGAGAACCAGACAGAAGGGGATAGAGAGAACAAGAGAAAAGGGGTGAAAGAGAGAGAGAACAAAACAGAAGGGTAGAGAGAGAGAACAAGAGAAAAGGGGTGAAAGAGAGAGAGAACAAGACAGAAGGGTAGAGAGAGAGAGAACAAGAGAAAAGGGGTGAAAGAGAGAGAGAACAAGACAGAAGGGGAGAGAGAGAGAACCAGACAGAAGGGGAGAGAGAGAGAGCGAACAAGACAGAAGGGTAGAGAGAGAGAACAAGACAGACGGGGGGAGAGAGAGAGAACAAGAGAAAAGGGGTGAAAGAGAGAGAGAACAAGACAGAAGGGTAGAGAGAGAGAACAAGACAGACGGGGGGAGAGAGAGAGAACAAGAGAAAAGGGGTGAAAGAGAGAGAGAACAAGAGAAAAGGGGGAGAGAGAGAGAACAAGACAGACGGGGGGAGAGAGAGAACAAGACAGACGGGGGGAGAGAGAGAGAGAACAAGACAGACGGGGGAGAGAGAGAGAACAAGAGAAAAGGGGTGAAAGAGAGAGAGAACAAGAGAAAAGGGGTGAAAGAGAGAGAGAACAAGACAGAAGGGTAGAGAGAGAGAACAAGACAGACGGGGGAGAGAGAGAACAAGACAGACGGGGGGAGAGAGAGAGAACAAGAGAAAAGGGGTGAAAGAGAGAGAGAACAAGAGAAAAGGGGTGAAAGAGAGAGAGAACAAGACAGACGGGGGGAGAGAGAGAGAACAAGAGAAAAGGGGTGAAAGAGAGAGAGAACAAGAGAAAAGGGGTGAAAGAGAGAGAGAACAAGACAGAAGGGTAGAGAGAGAGAACAAGACAGACGGGGGAGAGAGAGAGAACAAGAGAAAAGGGGTGAAAGAGAGAGAGAACAAGAGAAAAGGGGTGAAAGAGAGAGAGAACAAGACAGAAGGGGGAGAGAGAGAGAACAAGACAGACGGGGGAGAGAGAGAACAAGACAGACGGGGGGAGAGAGAGAGAGAACAAGACAGACGGGGGGAGAGAGAGAGAACAAGAGAAAAGGGGTGAAAGAGAGAGAGAACAAGAGAAAAGGGGTGAAAGAGAGAGAGAACAAGACAGAAGGGTAGAGAGAGAGAACAAGACAGACGGGGGAGAGAGAGAACAAGACAGACGGGGGGAGAGAGAGAGAACAAGAGAAAAGGGGTGAAAGAGAGAGAGAACAAGAGAAAAGGGGTGAAAGAGAGAGAGAACAAGACAGACGGGGGGAGAGAGAGAGAACAAGAGAAAAGGGGTGAAAGAGAGAGAGAACAAGAGAAAAGGGGTGAAAGAGAGAGAGAACAAGACAGACGGGGGGAGAGAGAGAACAAGACAGAAGGGGAGAGAGAGAGAACAAGACAGAAGGGGAGAGAGAACCAGACAGAAGGGGAGAGAGAGAGAACAAGAGCAAAGGGGTGAAAGAGAGAGAGAACAAGACAGAAGGGGAGAGAGAGAGAACAAGACAGAAGGGGAGAGAGAACCAAACAGAAGGGGATAGAGAGAGAACAAGAGCAAAGGGGTGAAAGAGAGAGAGAACAAGACAGAAGGGTAGAGAGAGAGAACAAGACAGACGGGGGAGAGAGAGAGAACAAGAAAATGGGGTGAAAGAGAGAGAGAACAAGACAGAAGGGGAGAGAGAGAGAACAAGACAGAATGGGGGAGAGAGAACCAGATAGAAGGGGAGAGAGAGAGAGAACAAGAGAAAAGGGGTGAAAGAGAGAGAGAACAAGACAGAATGGGGGAGAGAGAGAGAGAAAGGGAGAGATGTGAGAGAGAGAACAAGACATACGGGGTGAGAGAGAGAGAGAGAGAGAGAGAGAGAGAGAGAGAGAGAGAGAGAGAGAGAAATGAGAGAGAGAGAGTGAGTGAGAGAAAAGGGGTGAAAGAGAACAAGATAGAATTGGAGAGAGAGAGAGAGAGAACAAGATAGAAGGAGAGAGAAAACAACATAGAAGGGGGTAGAGAGAGAACAACATAGAAGGGGGAGAGAGAGAACAACATAGAAGGGGGTAGAGAGAGAACAAGATAGAAGGAGAGAGAAAACAACATAGAAGGGGGGAGAGAGAGAACAACATAGAAGGGGGGAGAGAGAGAACGAGTTATAAGGGGAGGGAGAGAGAGAAAGAGATAGAAGGGGAGAGAGAGAGAACGAGTTAGAAGGGGAGGGAGAGAGAGAAAGAGATAGAAGGGGAGAGAGAGAGAACAAGATAGAAGGGGAGGGAGAGAGAGAAAAAGATAGAAGGGGGGAGAGAGAGAAAAAGAAAGAAGGGGAGAGAGAGAGAACGAGAAAGAGAGAAGGAAAAATAAACTACTTTTTTCAGTCCAACACCAGCAGGTAGAAGTCAGTGACAGCCAGCATCATAAACACACTACATCCCAGCTGATGCACAATCTCTCTTTGTGTATGCTACATTCCACACACACACACACACACACACAGAACCCCAGTCTCTCTCTCCACTGCACAGCAACTTTTTTCTTCCAGATTGCTTTTGTCAACTCTTGGTGCTAGCTTGCAAGCTAGCTAAAACACCCCTAGCATTCTGCTTTGTTCGCATGATAGTAGTGTGTGTGTGTGTGTGTGTGTGTGTGTGTGTGTGTGTGTGTGTGTGTGTGTGTGTGTGTGTGTGTGTGTGTGTGTGTGTGTGTGTGTGTGTGTGTGTGTGTGTGTGTGTGTGTGTGTGTGTGTGTGTGTGTGTGTGAAGAGAGAAGGCTCTTACCGTGTTCAGGGTTAGGCTGAGAGGTGCTGATTAAGTAGTAGTAATATCCAGAGGGTGTGTTGTGTTAGTTATCTAGGGCAGAGCAGAGCAGAGCAGCGAAGGCAGGCTCGTTCAGCAAATCTCCAGCAGCAGCGACATTCAGCCCCTAGCTTTGTGTTGTTCTCTTCTGTTCCCTTTAAACCAGACAGACACGGAGGCCGGGAACCCGGCTTCCCCTCACACACACACCCAGCGACAGACCGATGCACACAACTAAAAACATACACGCACACACACAACCAGCCCCCCAACCTGACACTGGTGTCAGAAGCATGCAGTGTTTTAAAAAAGGCTACAAATCATACATAAATAGAATTGCGTCTTTGTCTCTCTCTCTCACTTCCAGAAAAAAAGTGTGTGCTTCTCGCTTTGGATCTCCTTTTTCTTTACTCTCCCTCTTTCCCTCACCCTCTCTCTCTCTCTCTCTCTCTCTCTCTCTCTCTCTCTCTCTCTCTCTCACGCACGCACACACACGCACACACACACACACACACTCTTTTTCTGTCTCGCTTTTTTTCTACTCAGTAGTCAAACAAAGAAAGGAAAGGAATAGAGTGCATACACACACACTTTCACTCACACATACACACACACACACACCACAGATCCTGGAGCCCAACCCCCCAGCCTGCCTCTCTCAATTTTTCCCTGCTTTTCTCCAAACAGCCCCTCCCCGTCTTCTCTCATCACCCCTCCTCTCCTCCTCTCCTCTCCCCTCTCTCAGCCAGGCTCTGGCCTCGTTTTCATTTCATTCGCCTGTCCCCCCATCTATGTGTCAAACAGATGGGATTGGAGAGCGGAAGGAGCCTCTTCTCTCACCGTCCCTCACTCCTTCTTCCCACGTCTCTCTCTCTCTCTATCTCTATTTAGATGGCTGTATTATTTTGTTATATTGTGTAATAATGTATTGGTGTTTTAGATTGTACTGTTAAACACGGTTTGACCTAAACTGAACTACTCATGAGAAAGAGATGACACAGATTTTTTTTTAAGAACATTTGTTTTCACCTTTATTTAACCAGGTAGGCCAGTTGAGAACAAGTTCTCATTTACAACTGTGACCTAAAGCAAAGCAGTTCTACACATACAACAACACAGAGTTAGACATGGAGTAAAACAGACATACAGGCAATAATACAGTAGAGAAAAATGTGTGTAAATGAGGTAAGATTCGGGAGGTAAGGCAAAAAATAGGCCATAGTGGCAAAATAATTACAATATAGAAATTAAACACTGAAGTGATATATGTGCAGAAGATGAATGTTGAGATACTGGGGTGCAAAAGAGCAAAATAAATAACAGTATGGGGATGAGGTAGTTGGATGGGCTATTTACAGATGGGTTATGTACAGGTGCAGTGATCTGTGAGCTGCTCTGACAGCTGGTGCTTAAAGTTAGTGAGGGAGATAGGAGTCTCCAGCTTCAGTGATTTTTGCAGTTAGTTCCAGTCATTGGCAGCAGAGAACTGGAAGGAAAGGGGGCCAAAGGAGGAATTGACTTTGGGGGTGACCAGTGAAATATACCAGCTGGAGCGTGTGCTACAGGTGGGTGTTGCTATGGTGACCAGTGAGCTGAGATAAGGCAGGGATTTACCTAGCAAAGACTTACAGATGACCTGGAGCCAGTGGGTTTGGCGATGCGGTCCAGCCAACGAGAGCATACAGGTCGCAGTAGTGGGTAGTATTTGGGGCTTTGGTGACAAAATGGATGGCACTGTGATAGACTGCATCCAATTTGCTGAGTAGAGTGTTGGAGGTTATTTTGTAAAGGACATCGCAGAAGTCAAGGATCGGTAGGATAGTCAGTTTTATGAGGGTATGCTTGGCAGTATGAGTGAAGGAGGCTTTGTTGCGAAATAGGAAACCGATTCTAGATTTAATTTTGGATTGGAGAAGCTTAATGTGAGTCTGGAAGGAGAGTTTAATCTAACCAGACACCCAGGTATTTGTAGTTGTCCACATATTCTAAGTCAGAACCGTCCAGAGTAGTGATGCTGGACGGGTGGGCAGGTGAGAGCAGCGATCGGTTGAAGAACATGCATTTAGTTTTACTTGCATTTAAGAGCAGTCTGGAGGTTAGTTAACACAGTGTCCAAAGAAGGGCCAGAAGTATACAGAATGGTGTCGTCTGCGTAGAGGTGGATCAGAGACTCACCAGCAGCAAGAGCGACATCATTGATGCATACAGAGAAGAGAGTCGGCCAGCGAATTGAACCCTGTGGCATCCCCATAGAGACTGCCTGAAGTCCGGACAACAGGCCGTCCGATTTGACACACTGGACTCGAGTCAGTCATTTGAGAAACCAAGGCTGTTGAGTCTGCCGATAAGAATGTGGTGATTGAGAGAGTCGAAAGCCTTGGCCAGGTCGATGAATACAGCTGCACAGTACTCTCTTTTATCGATGCCGGTTATGATATCGTTTAGGACCTTGAGCGTGGCTGAGGTGCACCCATGACCAGCTAGGAAACCAGATTGCATAGCGGAGAAGGAACGTTGGGATTCGAAATGATCAGTCATCTGTTTGTTATCTTGGCTTTCGAAGACCTTAGAAAGGCAGGGTAGGATAGATATAGGTCTGTAGCAGTTTGGGTCTAGAGTGTCCCCCCTTTGAAGAGGGGGATGACCACGGCAGCTTCCCATTCTTTGGGGATCTCAGGCGATATGAAAGAAAGGTTGAACAGGCTAGTAATAGGGATTGCAACAATTTCGGTGGATAATTGTAGAAAGAGAGGGTCTAGCCCGGCTGATTTGTAGGGATCCAGATTTTGCAGCTCTTTCAGAACATCAGCTATATGGATTTTGGTGAAGGCGAAATGGGGGAGGGTTGGGCAAGATGCTGTGGGGGGTGCAGGGCTGTTGACCAAGGTAGAGGTAGCCAGGTGGAAAGCATGGTTGTAGAAAAACACTTGAAATTCTCAATTACCGTGGATTTATTGGTGGTGACAGTGTTACCTAGCCTCAGTGCAGTGGGCAGGTGGGAGGAGGTGCTCTTATTCTCCATGGACTTTACAGTGTCCCAGAACTTTTTGGAGTTACAGGATGCAAATGTCTGTTTGAAAAAGCTAGCAGTTGCTTTCCTAACTGCCTGGGTATATTGTTTTCTAACTTCCCTGAAAAGTTGCATATCGCGGGGGCTATTCAATGCTAATGCAGAACGCCACAGGTTTTTTTTGTGCTGGTTAAGGGCAGTCAGGTCTGGAGTGAACCAAGGGCTATATCTATTTCCTAGTTCTACATTATTTTAATGGGGCATGCTTATTTAAGATGGTGAGGAAAGCACATTTAAAGAATAACCAGGCATCCTCTACTGACGGAATGAGATCAATATCCTTCCAGGATACCCGGGCCAGGTCGATTAGAAAGACCAGCTTGCTGAAGTGTTTTAGGGAGCGTTTGACAGTGATGATGGGTGATAATCTGACCGCAGGCCCATTACAGACGCAAACGTTGAGGCAGTGATCGCTGAGATCCTAGTTGAAGACAGCAGAGGTGTATTTGGAGGGCAGGTTGGTAACCCTAGATAGTGCTAATAAAATGATTATAGCGCATTCAGAAAGTATTCAGACCCATTGACTTTTTCCATACCTTATTCTAAAATGTATTAAATAGTTTTTTCCCCTCATCAATCTACTCACAATACACATATTTACAAAGCAAAAACAGATTTTTAGAAACTTTTGCAAAATTATTCGAAATAAAAAACGGAAATATAACATTGATACAAGTATTCAGACCCTTTACTCAGTACTTTGTTGAAGCACCTTTGGCAGCGATTACAGCCTTGAGTCTTCTTGGGTATGACGTTACAAGCTTGGCAGACCTGTATTTCGGGAGTTTCTCCCATTCTTCTCTGCAGATCCTCTCAAGCTCTGTCAGGTTGGATGTGGAGTGTTGCTGCACAGCTATATTTTCAGGTCTCACCAGAGATGTTCAGTCAGGTTCTAGTCCGGACTCTGGCAGGGCCACTCAAGGATATTCAGAGACTTGTCTCGAAGCCACTCCTGCGTTGTCGTGGCTGTGTGCTTAGGGTCGTTGTCCTGTTGTAAGATGAACCTTCGCCCCAGTCTGAGGTCATGAGCGCTGTGGAGCAGGTTTTCATCAAGGGTCTCTCTGTACTTCGCTCCGTTCACCTTTGCCTCGATCCTGACTAGTCTTTCAATCTGTGCCGCTGAAAAAAATCCTCACAGCTTGATGCTGCCACCACCATGCTTCACCGTAGGGATGGTGCCAGGTTTCCTCCAGACTTGGCATTCAGGCCAAAGAGTTCAATCTTGGTTTCATCAGACCAGAGAATCTTGTTTCTCATGGTCTGGGAGTCTTTAGGTGCCTCCTGGCAAACTCCAAGCGGGCTGTCATGTGCCTTTACTGAGGAGTGGATTCCGTCTGGCCACTCTACCATAAAGGCCTGATTGGTGGAGTGCTGCAGAGATGGTTGTCCTTCTGGAAGGTTCTCCCATCTCCACAGAGGAACCTTGGAGCTCTGTCAGAGTGACCAGTGGGTTCTTGGTCAACTCCCTGACCAAGGCTCTTCTCCCCCGATTGCTCAGTTTGGCCAGGCAGCCAGTTCTTACCAAAAAGTTCTATTTTGGTTTCATTTGACCATATGACATTCTCCAAATCTTCTTCTGGATCATCCAAATGCTCTCTAGCAAACTTCAGACGGGCCTGGACATGTACTGGCTTAAGCAGGGTTGACACGTCTGGCACTGCAGGATTTGAGTCCCTGGCGGCGTAGTGTGTTACTGATGGTAGGCTTTGTTACTTTGGTCCCAGCTCTCTGTAGGTCATTCACTAGGTCCCCCCGTGTGGTTCTGGGATTTTTGCTCACCGTTCTTGTGATCATTTTGACCCCACGGGGTGAGATCTTGCGTGGAGCCACAGATAGAGGGAGATTATCAGTGGTCTTGTATGTCTTCCATTTCCTAATAATTGCTCCCACAGTTGATTTCTTCAAACCAAGCTGCTTACCTATTGCAGATTCAGTCTTCCCAGCCTGGTGCAGGTCTACAATTTTGTTTCTGGTGTCCTTTGACAGCTCTTTGGTCTTGGCCATAGTGGAGTTTGGAGTGTGACTGTTTGAGGTTGTGGACAGGTGTCTTTTATACTGATAAAAAGTTCAAACAGGTGCCAATAATACAGGTAACAAGTGGAGGACAGAGGAGCCTCTTAAAGAAGAAGCTACAGGTCTGTGAGAGCCAGCAATCTTGCTTGTTTGTAGGTGACCAAATACTTATTTTCCACCGTAATTTGCAAATAAATTCATTAAAAATCCTACAATGTGATTTTCTGGATGTTTTCCCCCATTTTGTCTATCATAGTTGAAGTGTAACTATGATGAAAATTACAGGCCTCTCTCATCATTTTAAGTGGGAGAACTTGCACAATTGGTGGCTGACTAAATTATTTTTTGCCCCACTGTAAATGAATGTGGCAGGATGATGACACCAATGTGTGTGTGTGTGTGTGTGTGTGTAAGCTCATCTGCCTGTCACAATGTTTCTGTTTTCTCACCCAAACACGGAGATGTTTCCAATAGCTCATGTCCTCCCAAACACACAAACACACACACACACACACACACACACACACACACGTTCTCCCAGTGCCAACCAGGTGCAGCAGACAGTATTCCGGCCCAGAGAGAGAGCGTGACAAAATGGAAAATAAGTTCCATTCATGACGACATATACAGCAGACCTTATGCACCTACACAGGAGAGGAGGAAGAGAACAGTGGTGTAACACACCTTGTTTCCATTATGGAATACACACTCTCCTAGATATCTATAGAGTATGGGGACATTTTGGTCTGGATGATTTTTGCTCTGTTTTGAACATAACCAACCAACCAAAGTAATTAAAAAAAGTAACTGATGAAATAATCAAAAGTTTAAAAAAAATGTTGAACACTGAGATTCACGGTGATGTGAAGGTGCAGGTTTGTTAAATCCATTTTTCCCTTAATTTTAATGATGGGTTAGAACCGGTTCAGGGAACAGACCAAAAAACAGGAAAACAACGAAATGATTTGAGGAACAGAAGTGTTATTTTAAAAGCATGGGAACCGGTTAATAACGTTATGTGACATTGCTGGGATGTTCTCCAGTCCTACTGGAAGTAATGGTTCTATTCAGAACAAAACGGTTGGAAATCATTTTGGTTCCAACCCTGCTTTTAATCCTATCCTGTGGTGTCACCGCGTATCACTTTTTAGGACCCTTCAATCTCGTCGTTTTAACCACAGATCATAGAAACGTGCCATTTTCATATACAGTGCTTTCATAAACTATTCACACGACCTTCAACCTTTTCCCCGTTGTTGTGTTACAGCCTGAATGTAGATTTTATGTCACTGGCCTACACACAAAACCCCATAATGTCCAATGTGGAATATTTTTCTCCCCCGAAATGTTTACAAACTAATTAAAATTAAAAAGCTGAAATAAGTATTCAACCCCTTTGTTATGGCAAGCCCACAGTAAATAAGTTCAGGAGTAACAAGGCACATAATAAGTTGCATGGACTCACTTTGTGCAATAATCGTTTGGAAGGACTACCTCATCTCTGTACACCACACAATACAATTATCTGTAAGGTCGAGCAGTGAATTTTAAACACAGATTCAACCACAAAACCAGGGAGGTTTTCCATTGCCTCACAAAGATGGGCACCTATTGATAGGTGGAAATAAAAAAGCAGACATTGAACGTCCATTTGAGCATGGTGAAGTTATTAATTACACTTTAGATGGTGTATCAACACCCAGTCACTACAAACATACATATGTCCTTCTTAACTCAGTTGACGGAGAGGAAGGAAACAGCTCAGGGATTTCACCATGATGCCAGTGATAGAACTGAGGATGGATCAACAACATTGTAGTTACTCCACAATACTAACCTATGACAAAATGAAAAGAAGGAAGCCTTTACAGAATCTAAATATTCCAAAACATGCATCCTGTTTGCAACAAGGTACTAAAGTAATACTGCAAAAACATGTGGCAAAGCAATTCACTTTTTGTCCTGAATACAAAGTGTTATGTTTGGGGAAACTCAATACAACACATTAAAGCCAATTTACTCTTGATCCTGAAAAATGTGGTCGGATGCAGAGGCCAAATTGAGCTCCGTACCGCATCGCAGTGCGCCTCAAAAATGTTGTAACATTACGAAGGGCTCCGTGTAGCTCAGTATAGCTCCGCAATGACATGATTGGTTGACGATAGGTGGGGGCGGGAGGTCCTGTATAAACACAAACTCACTTCCTTGACAGCAGCACTATACGTTATACGTTGCTCCGCGAAGCGCAACAAGTATGAATACCCTGACTTCTGCAGAGGCTGTTTCACAGTAGACGCTGCACTGCCAATGCAGACATCAGATTGACCATGCAGTGCCTTTTACTGAGTACCACTCTCCATCATTTCAAGCATAGTGGTGGCAGCATCATGTTATGGGTATGCTTGTAATCGTTAAGGACTAGGGAGTTTTTCAGGATAAAAAAATAAACGTAATGGAGCTCAGCACAGGAAAACCTGGTTCAGTCTACTTTCCACCAGACACTGGGAGATGAATTCACCTTTCAGCAGGTCAATAACCTAAAACACAAGACCAAATATAGTGAATGTTCCTGAGTGGCCGAGTTGCAAGTTTTTACTTAAATCTGCTTGAAAATCTATGGCAAGACCTGAAAATATTTGTCTAGAAAGGATCAACAACCAATTTGACAGAGCTTAAAGAAAAATGATGGACAGATATTGCCCAATCCAGGTGTAGAAATCTCTTAGAGACATACTCAGAAATACTCACCGCTGTAATAGCTGCCAAAGGTGACTCTAACATTCAAATACTTATCTAGAATTTGTAGAATTTGTCTTCCACTTTGACAGATTAACACAGAGTATTTTGTGTAGGTCACTGACAATAAATTACAATTAGATCCATTTTAATCCCACTTTCTAACACAACAAAGTGTGGACAAAGTCATGAGGTGTGAATAGGCACTGTACGTAGACACTGGTCTGGTGCTGGAGATAATGAATATGAGGTCGAAAAGTGGGAGAATTGCCCTTTAAGCTATGAGAATGACACAGAGAGAGATTATAAGGGTGGCGGAGAGAGATAATTAGTGAGAGAGAGACAGAAAGTGAGAGAGTTAATATGGGTAGCAGAAAGAGAGAGAGATAACATGAGAAAGATAGAAGAGAGAAAGAGAGAGTGAGTGAATAGGAAGACAGAGAGCAATACTGTACTGTACTATGAGCTGAGCAGAGTGGAGAGGGGAATAAACCTGTGTAACAGGGTCAGCAGTGAGACATCTCTCTGGGTCTATTACGTAATGTAACTTCCTATTGATTTATTACTGCGTTGATTTGGCCCTTAGCCAATACGTAATAGCATTTGCGATATTTGAGCCTCAGCCAAAAAGAGAGGGTGGAATGGAAGAGGGGGAAAAAGGAAGGAGGGGAGTAAGAGTGGGAGAGGGGGAAAGAAGAGGGAGGGGTGGACTGACTGCAGAGAAAGGGGGGGAGAGTGAGTAGAGTGAGGAAGAGCAAAGCAGGAAGAGAGAACAGAGAGAGAGAGAGAGAGAGAGAGAGAGGGAGAGAGATAGTAAGAAGAAAGAGAGAAAGAGAGAGATATAGTAAGAAGAAAGAGAGAGAGATAATGAGAAGAAATAGAGAGAGATAGTAAGAAGAAAGAGAGAAAGAGAGAGATAGTGAGAAGAAATAGAGAGAGATAGTAAGAAGAAAGAGAGAAAGAGAGAGATAGTGAGAAGAAATAGAGAGAGATAGTAAGAAGAAAGAGAGAAAGAGAGAGATAGTGAGAAGAAAGAGAGAAAGAGAGAGATAGTAAGAATAAAGAGAGAGAATGTAAGAAGTTAGAGAGAGCGAGAGAGAGAGAGAGTGAGAGAGAGAGAGAGAGAGAGAGAGAGAGAAAGAGTGAGGGTGGATGTGATTCAGTGAGTGCTGTACACGGCAGGGTTATCAGTGTTTCTGTAATCACTACAGTTAAATAAGAGAGTTAGAGCCAGACTCACTGTATCCACAGGCCAGACCTACACTATGTCCAAAATGTCACCCTATCCCCTATATAGTACATTACTTTTGACCAGGGCACATAGGAATCACGTTAAAAGTAATGCACTATATAGGGAATAAGGTGTCATTTGGGACTGACCCGGGTCTGCACAGGATCAGCCCTGCTGTACCAAAGCTAGCTTCAAATACTACATGAAATCATTTCAAATACTTTAGCTGGATTTGATTGAGCTTGCATGCTGAAATGGGACAAATAGAAAAGCCCCAAAAGTGCAAATGATACTGCCCGCCCATCTGGAACTCCAGGCAGGCTAAAGGGAACACTCAAAGTATTAGAAATATTTCAAACAGTATTTCAACACAGATCTGGGCAGTACACACACACACACACACACACACACACACACACACACACACACACACACACACACACACACACACACACACACACACACACACACACACACACACACACACACACACACACACACACAATATGAGGAATGTGGAAGCTCATAAATACACACTTCATACAACTACACAACACACACTTCTACTGCATGTACTGTGTCCCTCTCATAGCACACAGAAACTCTCAAACTCACAGGCATCTGAAGGATGAACACAAACACACACACACCCATTCAAGTTTGAGTGCAGCACATTAGTGTCAAGGCTCTGTCTATACATTCAGCCCTCTTTCTGTTTCCTCTTCCTCCTCCTCATCCCCCTTTACCCTGGAGCACTTCCTCTTTTGTGAGAACCCGCTCTCTCCACAGAGAGGAAGGACAGCAGACGGGAATGAAAGGAGGGAAGCGGAGAGAAAGAGGCAGAAAACTTCATTAATGGACAGAAGGAAGCAGAAATCCACTGAAAGACAGGAAGGAAGAGGGAGAGAGAGAGAGAGAGAGAGAGCACAAACAGGCTTTCCTCTTGACACCGTAAATAATTCAATTCCTTTTCCCCATAAATGTTTCATTCCCTCGTTCTTTTTAGCTCTTATCTTTTAAAGATATACTCAACCGGGGGCATGCGGTCTCATTAATTGGCAATTCCTGTTTAACATGTTGCAGCTGTGTTCAATTAGCACTGATATTAGCACTATTCCTCTTGACACCACTCGCTCGTTCTTGTTCTCCCTCTCTCATATCCTCTCTCCATTTATCTCCCCCTTTCTCTACCTCTCTATCGCTACCTCTCTCCCAAAGCATTCCCTTTGATTCAGTGACGTTGACGTGCACACCAATATCCCGTTATCATTTGGGATACTCAAGTTGACTCATATAAACATCATATCCGGTTTAAAATAACCCAAAAAAGCTTGTATCCCGGTTATGAGAAACCCGGATAAGATGCCTGGGAAATGCTGATCTTAGACGGGATACTGTGGCATGTAAACATCTTACACCGTTGACTGTTGTTGTTCACGGTGTGTGCAGGATCAGTCTCGCATATCATGGGTGTTGTCATCTGATTGGCAAACAAATCACTTAAAAAAGTCAGCTACCTGTATAGCTCGATTCACCATAATAATAGATTTAGCTGAAAATCCATACTAGACCGTTTAGTCTACGGGCTACTTTAAACCCCTAATTTAGACACGTTTCTGATGACAATTTCAGTCAGACTGATGGCAGCCCATTCTTGCATAATCAATGCTTGGAGTTGCATAATCAATGCTTGGAGTTTGTCAGAATTTGTGGATTTTTGTTTGTCCACCCGCCTCTTGAGGATTGACCACAAGTTCTCAATAGGATTAAGTTCTGGGGAGTTTCCTGACCATGGACCCTCTTGACGCCAGTCCATCCCCAAAAGTCTTCGCCTCACTGTGCGTGCAGATGCACTCACACCTGCCTGCTGCCATTCCTTAGCAAGCTCTGTACTGGTGGTGCCCCGATCCCGCAGCTGAATCAACTTTAGGAGACGGCCCTGGCGCTTGCTGGACTTTCTTGGGCGCCCTGAAGCCTTCTTCACAACAATTGAACCGCTCTCCTTGAAGTTCTTGATGATCTGATAAATGGTTGATTTAGGTGCAATCATACTGGCAGCAATATCCTTGCCTGTGAAGCCCTTTTTCTGCAAAGTAATGACGATGGCACGTGTTTCCTTGCAGGTAACCATGCTTGACAGAGGAAGAACAATGATTCCAAGCACCACTCTCCTTTTGAAGCTTCCATTCTGTTATTCGAACTCAATCAGCAGGACAATCCTTGTCCTCGTCAACACTCACACACACACACCTGTGTTAACGAGAGAATCACTGACATGATGTCAGCTGGTCCTTTTGTGGCAGGGCTGAAATGCAGTGGAAATGTTTTTTGGGGATTCAGTTCAATTGCATGGCAAAGAGGGACTTTGCAATTAATTGCAATTCATCTGATCACTCTTCATAACATTCTGCAGTGTTTGCAAATTGCCATCATAGAAAATGAGGCAGAAGACTGTGATATTTGTGTCATTCTCAAAACTTTTGGCCACGACTGTAGATACAGTTGAAGTCTGAAGTTTACATACACCTTTGACAAATACATTTAAACTCAGTTTTTCACAATTCCTGACATTTAATCCTGTCTTAGTTCAGATAGGACCACCACCATTTTAAGAATGTGAAATATCAGAATAATAGTAGAGAGAATTATTTATTTCAGGTTTTATTTCTTTCATCACATTCCCAGTGGGTCAGAAGTTTACATACACTCAATTAGTATTTGGTAGAATTGCCTTTAAAATTGTTTAACTTGGGTCAAACGTTTTGGGTGGCCTTCCACAAATTTTGGCCCATTCCTACTGACAGAGCTGGTGTAACTGAGTCAGGTTTGTAGGCCTCCTTGCTCACACATGCTTTTTAGTTCTGCCCAAATGTTTTCTATGGGATTGAGGTCAGGGCTTTGTGATGGCCACTCCAATACCTTGACTTTGTTGTCCTTAAGCCATTTTGCCACAACTTTGGAAGTATGCTTGGGGTCATTGTCCATTTGGAAGACCCATTTGTTACCAAGTTTTAACTTCCTGACTGATGTCTTGAGATGTTGCTTCAATATATCCACATCATTTTTCTTCCACATGATGCCATCTATTTTGTGAAGTGCACCAGTCTCTCCTGCAGCAAAGCACCCCCACAACATGATGCTGCCACCCCCGTGCTTCACGGTTGGGATGGTGTTCTTCAGCTTGCAAGCATTCCCCTTTTCCCTCCAAACATAACAACATCAGACCAGAGAACATAGTTAGCACCGGTAAAGTTGTCTGTTTCGTTTAAAGACAGGGAAGAAAACAATAACTCGAAAATAGTAGAAAGATTGGTCCTCTGAAAAATGTCCAAATGTCATCAGTTTGGCTGAAAATGAAAAGCTGAGAAAACGAGGACACGTTTCTGATAAGACTTCAGTTCATTTTGGGTGCATAGTTTATGTGGTTAAAATACTGTCCGCTTGCATAACAGTGTCAAAGCAAACACATTACACTCGCAGTTGCATTTTCTCAAGAGATGCTGAAAGACAGAAATCATATTTCTCCTGTTCCCGAGACAAAATGAACATGTGTTGTACAATTTTACTTAAAAAAAAGCATATTTCTGCAAGAGTTAATATTATGTTACGCTGAGAGGTTATAGGTTATAGGCTTACAACCAGTGTCCATATTTCACTTACTATTCCATTTAACTCATCTGAACTTCAATGAGGAATATTCTGTTTATTCATGTATACAGGGATACACATGAGTGGGATATCAAAGGTGCATGTAAACAGCTTATCAGAATAAGACCTTAAGTGGGTTATGAGCTACTATCCGAAATAATGTTTGCATGTCAATGTGGTCAGTGTGTTTTCATCTTGTAGTGAAAGACAGAGCTACATTCTCACTCTAAACACTATCTACTGATCATCTTGAGCAATGAATTCACTCACAATCAGTCCAAATTGTACGTGTACCGACTAACGCTGAAAGAGATGAACTCTCAAAGATATGTCTGTTAACACCTTTTCTTCTCCGAGAGGCCTGCAAGTTCAATGTGTTCTTTTCAACACCCCCCCTTCTCTCTTTCTCTTAACCCTTTCTTCTTGCTATTCATCTGCCTCTCTGTCAAATCATAACATCTCAGCACTAGGTCCTTGGGTTCAAGCTTAAGTGTGTCTTTGTGTGTTTGTGTTTACACATACACACGGGTGTTGAGTACACAAAAGCAAAGCTTTTTCAACCATAGAGAAATCTATAGAGGAGAAAACATCAGACACACTCATATCTTACATTCAGTACAAACACACACAAACACACATGCAAGCACACACACACACACACTTCACTTCAGGGGTTGCTGCAGTTCTTCAAGAGCTGGTCAATCAAAAACCTCAACACCTTCTACCGCACACACACACACACACACACACACACACACACACACACACACACACACACACACACACACACACACACACACACACACACACACACACACACACACACACACACACACACACACACACACACACACACACACACACACACACACACACACACACACACACACACACACACACACACACACACACACACACACACACACACACACACACACACGTGTCAGAAACATGTCATGTTCATATATAATAAATAGCAACACCATCAGACAGACAGTCTAATGGGAGAGCTGGAGTATGAGCATTAGAACAGTCTGCAGAGAACAAAGAAAGGGGGAGGAGAGAGAGATGGGGAGAGAGAGAGGGAGAGGAAGGAAATAGAGAGAGGGAGAGGGAGGAGAGAGAGAGAGAAGGAGGGAGGGAGGCGGGAGCGAGAGGGAGAGAGTCGGAGGGAGAGAGAGGGAGAGGCGGAGAGAGGGAGAGAGAGACGGAGGAGAGAGAGACGGAAGAGAGAGAGACGGAGGAGAGAGGGAGGAGAGAGCAACAGAGAAGGCGGTTGAAGATGTATGTGTATGTGAAATTGTGAGTGTGTGTCAGTGTTGTCAGTAAGGTACATATGTCCCAGCAGGACTGTGTGATAGTGAGTGTGAAGGCGCGTGTGTGTGTGTGTGTGTGTGTGTGTGTGTGTGTGTGTGTGTGTGTGTGTGTGTGTGTGTGTGTGTGTGTGTGTGTGTGTGTGTGTGTGTGTGTGTGTGTGTGTGTGTGTGTGTGTGTGTGTGTGTGTGTGTGTGTGTGTGCGTGTGTGCATGTGGTTCGCGGAGCTGGCTGTTGGTCATGATCTTTTCATAGCCCCTTTTCTATCGTCTTTCATTAACATCTGATACCTCCACCCATCTGTTCACAAAGAGAGGGAGAGAGAGCACGAGAGAGAGAGATAACGAGAGATAATGAGAGATAAAGATAGGGAGAGAGAGCACAAGAGAGTGAGATAACGAGAGATAGAGAGAGGGAGAGAAAGCACAAGAGAGAGATAACGAGAGACAGAGAGAGGGAGAGAGAGCGAGAACGAGAGAGGGGAGAGGTGACAGGAGGATGCAGAGCTGGCTATCACTCTTCCTCTCTCTTCCTCTTTATCTTCTGCTCATTCTTTGTCTCCCTCCTGCCTCCTCTTTCTCTCAGCATGGCTCGACCTTCCCTCCCTCCCTATCCCTCCCACACTCCCTCCCCCCTCCTCTCTCTCAATCCCTCCTGCCTCCTCTCTCTCTCAGCATGACTCGACCCTCCCTCCCTCCCTCCCTCCCTCCCTCCCTCCCTCCTCCTCTCTCTCAATCCCTCCCGCCTCCTCTCTCTCTCAGCATGGCTCGACCTTCCCTCCCTCCCTATCCCTCCCACACTCCCTCCCACCTCCTCTCTCTCAATCCCTCCTGCCTCCTCTCTCTCTCAGCATGGCTTGACCCTCCCTCCCTCCCTCCCTCCCTCCCTCCCCCTCCCTCCCTCCCTCCCTCCCTCCCTCCCCTCCCTCCCTCCCTCCCTCCCTCTATCCCTCCCACCTCCTCTCTCTCAATCCCTCCCACCTCCTCTCTCTCTCAGCATGGCTCGACCCTCCCTCCCTCCCTCCCTCCCTCCCTCCCTCCCTCCCTCCCTCCCTCCCTCCCTCCCTCCCTCCCTCCCTCCCTCTCAGCATGGCTCGACCCTCCCCTCGCTCCCTGCCTCCCTCCCTCCCGCCTCCTCTTTCTCTCAGCATGGCTCGACCCTCCCTCCCTCCCCTCCTGCCTCCTCTTTCTCTCAGCATGGTTCAACCTCCCTCCCTCCCTCCCTCCCTCCCTCCCTCCCTCCCTCCCTCCCTCCCTCCCTCCCTCCCTCCCTCCTCTTTCTCTCAGCATGGCTCGACCCTCCCTCCCTCCCTCCCTCCCACCTCCTCTTTCTCTCAGCATGGCTCGACCCTCCCTCCATCCCTCCCTCCCTCTCAGCATGGCTTGACCTGTGTGAATATCTGTCTGAGTGACCGGCTCCCTCCTCCTCCTCTCTTTCTTCCTCACTCTACCCCTCCTCTCTCCTTCCTCCCTCTTCCTCTTTTCTCTTTCGTCTCCCCTGAGTAGAGACAGAATGGAGCTCAGCTTTCTATAAGAACCCTACCAGGTGTGTGTGTGTCTGTCTTTCAACAAGGGACTCTCATCCCATTTCCAGCTCCTGGCTCAGCCAACCAACTGGCACAGCAGTGCATCGATAATCTATTAGAGCGCTCACACACACAAACATGTCTCACCTGCCAGTGTTGTCCTCCCACCATGTCTGTTCTGTGTGTGTGGGTGTGTACCTGCGTGGGCCGGGTATCGCCTGTACCTGCAACACAAGCACACAACAGCTGTGAATAACATACACACACACACACACACACACTGGTAAGCACACAGACACACACACACACACACACACACACACACTGGTAAGCACACAGACACAGACAGACACGAAATGCCTTTGACAGTCAGATACCTATAGTATGTTGGACATGTACAGTGTAGATGCCTGGATCCAGGTCAATATCAACACTTCTGGGGCCTCCCGGGTGGTCTAGGGCACTGCATCGCAGTGCTAGCTGTGCCACCAGAGACTCTGGGTTCGAGCCCAGGCTCTGTCGCAGCCGGCCGCGACCGGGAGGTCCATGGGGCGACGCACAATTGGCCTAGCGTCGTCTGGGTTAGGCCGGTAGGGATATCCTTATCTCATCGCGCATGAGACAAGATAGTAACTACTAACAATTGGATACCACGAAATTGGGGAGAAAAGGGGGTAAAATTATTTTAAATTAAAAAATATCATCACTTTTAATCATGAATCAGATGAGGAAGCAAACCAGCCGGTTTACATTGTAACACACCATACTCCACTACTAAACCCATAACACAACAACAGGCAGGGTGGTGTGTGTGTGTGTGTGTGTGTGTGTGTGTGTGTGTGTGTGTGTGTGTGTGTGTGTGTGTGTGTGTGTGTGTGTGTGAGGCTGGTCCTTCCAGACTAATAATGATGATACTGGACGAACAGGCTCTAGTTCACTGAGAGTTATTCACCGGACACACCGACGCACGAACACACACACACACACACACACACACACACACACACACACACACACACACACACACACACACACACACACACACACACACACACACCTACATCTAACGAGTGTCCAGGAGCAGTGGTGATTAGAGATGCTGGAGTGGAGACAGCCATTATACCCTCCACTTAGCCAGCCAAGTCACACACGGACACACCGGTTGGTCGAGACACACCCCCGTCACTTACCACACAACACACGCATCATAACATGTGTATGTGACCAATAGCATTTGATTTGATTTGGCATATCGTTACAGTGGCAAATGTGTCTGTATTCGCACAGCATCGCCATGTCAACCTACAGTAAGGCATCCTCAGCTAGCCTAACAGTGCCTTCGGAAAGTATTCAGACCCCTTCACTTTTCCACATTTTGTCACGTTACAGCCTTATTCTTTAAATCCTCAATCTCTTTTGTTGAAGCACCTTTGGCAGCGATCAAAGCCTTCAGTCTTATTGGGTATGACGCTACAAGCTTGGCACACCTGTATTTGGGGAGTATCTCCCATTCTTCTCTGCAGATCCTCTCAAGCTCTGTCAGGTTGGATGGGGAGCGGCGCGGCACAGCTATTTTCAGGTCTCTTCAGAGATGTTCGATCGGGTTCAAGTCCGGGCTCAGGCTGGACCACTCAAGGACATTCAAAGACTTGTCCCAAAGCAACTCCTGCATTGTCTTGGCTGTGTGCCCCCAGTCCTGAATTTCTGACACAAAAGTCAGAAATTACGATATAAAAATGCATCAAAATTACCTTTGATGATCTTCTTCTGTTGGCACTCCAAAAGGTCCCAGTTACATCACAAATGGTCCTGTTGTTCGATAATGTCCTTTATATCCATAAAAACTCAGTTTAGCTGGTGCGCTTCAGTCAATAATCCACCCAGTTTCCCTCCATCAAAATGCATACAAAATGAATCCTAAACGTTACTAATAAACGTTTCAAAACAAGTCAAATTTGGTCACCTACAAACAAGTAAGATTTCTGGCTCTCACAGACCTGTAGCTTCTTCTTTAAGAGGCTTCTATGTCCTCCACTCGTTACCTGTATTAATGGCACCTGTTTGAACTTGTTATCAGTATAAAAGACACCTGTCCACAACCTCAAACAGTCACACTCTAAACTCCACTATGGCCAAGACCAAAGAGCTGTCAAAGGACACCAGAAACAAAATGGTAGACCTGCACCAGGCTGGGAAGGCTGAATCTGCAATAGATAAGCAGCTTGGTTTGAAGAAATCAACTGTGGGAGCAATTATTAGGAAATGGAAGACATACAAGACCACTGATAATCTCCCTCGATCTGGGGCTCCACGCAAGATCTCACCCCGTGGGGTCAAAATGATCACAAGAGCGGTGAGCAAAAATCCCAGAACCACATGGGGGGACCTAGTGAATGACCTGCTGGGACCAAAGTAACAAAGCCTACCATCAGTAACACACTACACTACTACCAGGGACTCAAATCCTTGTGAAGAATTACAGAAAACGTTTGACCTCTTGTCATTACCATCAAAGGGTATAAAACAAAGTATTGAGATAAACTTTTGTTATTGACCAAATACTTATTTTCCACCATAATTTGCAAATAAATTCATAAAAAATCCTACAATGTGATTTTCTGGAATTATTTTCTCATTTTGTCTGTCATAGTTGAAGTGTACCTATGATGAAAATTACAGGCCTCTCTCATGTTTTTAAGTGGGAGAACTTGCACAATTGGTGGCTGACTAAATACTTTTTTGCCCCACTGTATGCATATCCTAGCTTCTAGGCCTGAGTAACAGGCAGTTTACTTTGGGCACACTTTTCAAGTGAAAATACTGCCTGCCCCCCTACCCAGAGAGGTTAATGAGTGGCTTCCGTCTGGCCACACTACCATAAAGGCCTGATTGGTGATGTGTTGCAGAGATGGTTGTCCTTCTGGAATGTTCTCCCATCTCAACAGAGGAACTGTGGAGCTCAGTCAGAGTGACCATTTGGTTCTTGGTTACCTCTCTGACCAAGGCCCTTCTCCCCGATTACTCAGTTTGGCCAGGCAGCCAGCTCTAGGAAGAGTCTTGGTGGTTCCAAACGTCTTCCATTTAAGAATGATGGAGGCGACTGTGTTCTTGGGGACCTTCAGAAATGTTTTGGTACCCTTTCCCAGATCTGTGCCTCGACACAATCCTGTCTTGGAGCTCTACGGACAATTCCTTCGACCTCATGGCTTGGTTTTTGCTCTGACATGGACTGTCAACTCTGGGATCTTATATAGACAGGTGTGTGCCTTTCCAAATCATGTCCAATCAATTGAATTTACCACAGGTGGACTCCAATCAAGTTGTAGAAACACCTGAGCTCAATTTTGAGTCTCATAGCAAAGGGTCTGAACACTTATATAAATACGGTGCATTTTTTATTTGCAAACATAAAAAATAAAAACTGTTTCTGCTTGGTCATCATGGGGTATTGTGTGTAAATTGCTGAGAAAAAATATATATATTTATTCCATTTTAGAATAAGGCTGTAACGTAACAAAATGTGAAGAAAGTCAAGGAGTCTGAATAATTTCACTGTATAGGCACTGTATATAACGTAGCTGACCATCTCATCCGCAGAAACACACAGGGGCCCCAGCATTTCCTGTTTAGGCTAAGCGCTTGTTTATCGGAACGTGTGTGTGTGTTTATGTGTGTGTTTATGTGTGTATCTGTGGGAATGGGGGTTGCTCACAAAAAGTCTCAATGACATCATACCCAAACAGCAGAAAGACAAAACATTTCAGCGAAATCCTAAATATTCCATCATTCAAATTTCTCTTAGAACAATCTCCAGGATTCCAACATTCTGGAATTCTTCCTCTGATTATCTCCCTGCTTCAGTCTGGCAGCAGAGAGAGAGAGAGAGAAGAGAGAAGAGAGAGAGAGCGAGAGAGAGAGAGAGAGAGAGAGAGAGGGCGGAGAGAAGAGAGAGAAGAGAGAGAGAGAGAGAGAGAGAGAGAGAGAGAGAGAGAGAGAGAGAGAGAAGAGAGAAGTCTTGTTTTAAGAAGTTGGGAATCTTGCTGTGCTTGCAGTTTGCCTGTGGCCATGTTTAGTGAGCATTGAGGAATGTGCCTGCTCTGTGTTTCCCCCACTCTCCTTCCTTTAGGAGACAGAGGAGAGGAAAAGGTAGGTGCCTACACTACAGAACGCTGGGCTAACTCAGATCTGCCTGACAACAGTCTTGGGCCACACACACACTCACATGCTTTCATGCAAACATGCACATGCAAACATCCTACACAAACGCACACAAGCACTTGTGCAAACACACACAAAGACACACAAACATTTTTAGAAGTGTCATTTATACTCAGTTTGCTATAAATACTGAAGCTGCACTGTGGCACGCAAATCTATGGAATGTACAGTAGGCCTATGGTATACAGAAATACATATGAGGTCGGGAGAGGAAGCGCTATATTCAGTATACACACAGTATACACAGTATACACACATAGAACTACAAACACACACAGGCACATGCAAAACCACACACACAACTACACATTGCATGCATACCAGCACACCACACACACACACACACACACACACACACACACACACACACACACACACACACACACACACACACACACACACACACACACACACACACACACACACACACACACACACACACACACACACACACACACACATAAAACATTCTTAGCCTCAAATCTACACACTTAAAGATATACAAATGTACGTATACAAACAGCTACGGTCACTAGGCCTATCGGGTGTACACCGTGCGGCAGCTGAAGCACACTTGCATTGCACACAAAGCCCAAAAGCAAACCAGTCCCAACACCCACTCAGTCATACTGTCACCTGTTTAACCTGCTGAGAGAGGGAGGGAGGGAGGGAGGGAGGGAGGGAGGGAAAGAGGAGGGAGGGAAAGAGGAGGGAGAGAGAGAGAGAGAGAGAGAGAGAGAATGAAGAGACCGAGAGGGAGGGACAACAAGAAAAAGAAAAAGAGAGATATACATCGAGAGGGCAGGGGACAGAGGGAGAAAGAAAGAAGGGAGAGAGAAACAGAGGGAGAAAGAGGAGAGAGAAAGGAGGAGAGCAGAGAGACCTAATTCGACATATCTTCCCCGCCTCATCTCTTTAATTCTCTCACACACCTGGGATAGTTATCCCTCTTGGAATCAGAGAATTCCCACCAGCAACCAGCCGAACTCGCAATTAAAATACAACTTTATCTAATTAGTTGTCATTTTTTTCACCCTTCCTTCCCCCTCACTTTCTCTCTCTATACCTCCTTCTCCCTCTCTCTACCTCTCTCCCTCCTTTTCTCTCTCTCTCTCCTTCATTCCCCCTCTCTCTTCTCTGTTCCACAGGGGTGTTCAGGATGCTGTAGGATGATGTGAGTGAGACTGAACTTCTAACTATTCCAACGTTTACAAGCTGAACTAATCAATGAGGACAGGATGCGTGAGACAGAAATTCCTAGTTTCCTCAACGAGCAATGGGGGGCTCGCACTCTCACATACTGAGTGTGTTTAACTTGGGGCGAAATACCGTATACTGTAGGCTTAGGTGGTACACCGTACATACCATATACAGGGGTATTTGGAAATAGCCACAAGATGGTTTTTCAATACTGTCAAAACTAGGGTCTTCTCTAAAAGTGAATATTTGTAGCAGCTTTTTTCTGGCAACTTGTGCAATACGTTATCAGATAAACAAGATTGCGTTCTTCATTTCACCTGTCACATCATTTATCATTATGAAGCTTACCGGTAGTCCTCAGTCTGTTTACAAGCACACAACGACCAGAGACTGTATGTAGCCTTGTGAGTCACACACTGCTGTGCAGCACGTACACCAGATGATCTAGTTACAGCATGGAATTCACAACTTGTTTTGTGCATGCACAAAACTTTGAGTAGCATCTTGAGTAGCATCTTGTTTGAGTAGCATCTTGTTTAACTTGTTTAACTTCATGAGCTTGCATGAGCTGTCCTGCAAATACACAATGCACTCATTAGCCTGATTTATGGTATTTTACAAGTACTTGCTAGCATCGCTAACCTTCGGATTACAGAAGCTGTGGGGGTTGAAAATAGCGCCCCCTGTGCTCAGTGCCGGTAATACCGTATATCCCGGGATGGCACATGGTAGGTATGAAGGTATCACCATCTGGATACCGCTCATGCCTAGTATTTCGACAAAAATAAATACCCCGCCTCTCCACCTCACGGGCGCTGCGGGGGTGCGTGCTACGCCACTGCTTATAACCAGAAGTCAACTATACTGCCAAATAAATGACATCCAACTTAGGGATCCAGCTAAGCATTTGGTTTGCTAACTTACAAGCTACCAGGCTAGATGAGGCAACCTTCTTGGTTATCGGAGAGACAATCAATCATATCCTGAATCAAGATCCATGTTGCCTAAACTTTTTATTTATGATAGAGAAATGGTATGAAAATCTGGATATCGCCCAACACTAGTGTGTGTGTAGATACACTACCGGTCAAAAGTTTTACAACACCTACTCATTCAAGGGTTTTTCTTTACTTTTACTATTTTCTACATTGTATAATAATAGTGAAGACATGAACACTATGAAATAACACACATGGAATCATGTAGTCATCCAAAAGTGTTAAAAACATTTAAATATATTTTATATTTGAGATTCTTCAGTAGCCACCCTTTGCCTTGATGACAGCTTTGCACACTCTTGGCATTCTCTCAACCAGCATCATGAGGTAGTCACCTGAAATGCATTTCAATTAACAGGTATGCCTTCTTAAAAGTTAATTTGTGGAATTTCTTTCCTTCTTAATGCGTTTGAGCCCATCAGTTGTGTTGTGACCAGGTAGGGGTGGTATACAGAAGTTAGCCCTATTTGGTAAAAGACCTAGTCCATATAATGCCAAGAACAGCTCAAATAAGCACAGAGAAATGACAGTCCATCATTACTTTAAGACATGAAGGTCAGTCAATACGGAACATTTCAAGAACTTTGAACGTTTCTTCAAGTGCAGTCGCAAAAACTATCAAGTGATATGATGAAACTGTCTCTCATGAGGACCGTCACAGAGTTACCCAGCGTTACTTCTGCTGCAGCGGATAAGTTAATTATGCTTACCAGCCTCAGAAATTGCAGCCCAAATAATTACATCACAGAGTTCAAGTAACAGACACATCTCAACACTATTCCACTATTCAGAGGAGACTGCGTGAATCAGACCTTCATGGTCGAATTGCTGCAAAGAAACCACTACTAAAGGACACCAATAATAAGAAGAGACTTGGTTGGGCCAAGAAACACGAGCAATGGACATGAGACCAGTGGAAATTTGTTCCATCCGCCATGTCTTTTTGAGGTTGGGTGAACAGATGATCTCCGCATGTCTATTTCCCACCCTGAAGCATGGAGGAGGTGTGATGGCGTGGGGGTGCTTTGCTTTGCTGGTGAAACTGTCAGTGATTTATTTAGAATTCAAGGTACACTTAACCAGCATGGCTACCACAGTATTCTGCAGCGATACGCCATCCCATCTGGTTTGCACTTAGTGGGACTATTTTTTTTATATATATTTTTTAACCTTTATTTAACTAGGCAAGTCAGTTAAGAACAAATTCTTATTTTCAATGACGGCCTAGGAACAGTGGGTTAACTGCCTGTTCAGGGGCAGAACGACAGATTTGTACCTTGTCAGCTCAGGGGTTTGAACTTGCAATCTTCCGGTTACTAGTCCAACGCTCTAACCACTAGGCTACCCTGCCGCCCCTGCCGCCCCTTCAACAGGACAATGAACCACACACCTCCAGGCTGTGTAAGAGCTATTTGACCAAGAAGCAGAGTGATGGAGTGCGGCATCAGATGACCTGGCCTCCAAAATCCACCGACCTCGACCAAATTGAGATAGCTTGGGATGAGTCGGACCGCAGAGTGAAGGAAAAGCAGCCAACAAATGTTCATTATATGTGGAATGAGTAGGTGTTCTAAAACTTTTGCTATATCGCTATGCTTTTTGTGTGTGTGTGTGTGTGTGTGTGTGTGTGTGTGTGTGTGTGTGTGTGTGTGTGTGTGTGTGTGTGTGTGTGTGTGTGTGTGTGTGTGTGTGTGTGTGTGTGTGTGTGTGTGTGTGTGTGCGTGCGTGCGTGCGTGCGTGCGTGCGTGCGTGCGTGCGTGCGTGCGTGCGTGCGTGCGTGCGTGCGTGCGTGCGTGCGTGCGTGCGTGCGTGCGTGTGTGTGTGTGTATCTATGCCTATGTAGGTTTGTCGATGACTCTATTTCTGTCTGTGTCTGTGTGTCTGTCAGATGTGGATACAGTTATTTATTTAGTAAGCCCCCCCTCCCCCACTAGGCCTGGTTGCAAGGACACCTGCTTAGGGCACGTGCAAAGGCATGACCGGTCTGTCCTGACCTCTCACCCCTGGCAGAGCGACCTTTGTGACCCGAGGCTTTCATCTGATGACCACTCCCCCTGACCTCTCACCTCTGATCTGCTGCTACGACCAATAAAGGCTCTGGCTTGCTGACGTGTGTGTGTGTGTGTGTGTGTGTGTGTGTGTGTGTGTGTGTGTGCGTGTCATGTCTCCTCTAGTGATGGCTCTAAAAGCCCTCCTGTATGGTGGAAGGGGCTTGTTGCTGCTCTGTGCTGCTGCTAGAAAGGGGAGATCTAACTGAAAGCATTTCTCAAAATAGAGTTTCTACACACATGATACAAGAGAAAGCACACACACACACACACCCACACACACACAGAAGTGGTGCGTGGGTCAGCTGTTTGTTCACCCGCACAGCAATTGATCATAACCCATCCACAACCGTACGACCATATGTGATAAAGTGAAAATCTGAGGCCTGCACACTCTAAGCAGAAGATACGCTACAGTCAGAAACAGAGGAACGATCTCTTGACAGGGGGTTCAGGATTTTTCTGCCTGATTTAGATACGTTTCTCATTATATTATTCAACATTTTGGTAGGTTACTGGCTAGTCAACTTGTCTATAATTAGATACATGCAGCTGCTCTTCTGTCATTATACGTTGCCCTAGAAGACTAAATAAACCATTGCTCACCAGAATGTCATAAATCGATAGAATGAATGCTTCAATCTAGTTGACATCGGTGAAGCTCTGTCATCTCCGGTTTAGGGACCGGGGAGAAAATGCAATAACAAAAAAATACAAAAAAATGGGAAAGATTTTCTGTGCAAAAGTTTCAAATGACCCAACATGTTTCTGATAAAATGTAAGTTCGGCTTGGATGCATATTTTCTGTGGTTGGAATACTATCATCTTGTATGATGCTGATAAAGATAGCACCACTGCAGAAGGTCCCTAACTGGGCATATGCATTCACTCAAGATACCGAAAGAAAGAAATCATTTTTGTTCCCAAGTAAAAATATTGCCTGCATTTGGTGTATAATTCTACTGCCAGAAATGCTTAATTCTGTGATCTGCGTCTGAGTTAATATTAAGACTATGTGAGAGGTTATAAGATGAGTATCTAGATTTCAGTTTCCATTTAACCCATCTGAACAGTAGACTGCAGTTCCCTTGACGTGCCATAGGTCTATTTGAAGTCCCCGTCTTGTGACTGTTGAATTTGCATAGCACCTCACAATCATCGCACATCACATAGCTGGCACTGCTATCATCCTCTGCTACCACTTAACCAAATCTTTTCCAAACATGACTTTTCTGTCTCTCCCTTCTCTTTACTTTCAATTCTCCATTTCGCAGCTTTTGTCTTGTTGAATTCTAATCCTACGTTGTACTTTTTGCCTTCGTGGATCAATGTAAACTTTTTTTACCCGTTCCCAAAAGCACTTGGCGTGTAGGGTATTTTGCGTGTAGGGTATTTAGCGTGTAGCGTATTTAGCGTGTAGGGTATTTTGCGTGTAGGGTATTTTGCGTGTAGGGTATTTTGCGTGTAGGGTATTTTGCGTGTAGGGTATTTTGCGTGTAGGGCATTTTGCGTGTAGGGTATTTGGCGTGTAGGGTATTTTGCGTGTAGGGTATTTTGCGTGTAGTGTATTTTGCGTGTAGGGTATTTTGCGTGTAGGGTATTTTGCGTGTAGGGTATTTTGCGTGTAGGGAACTTGGCGTGTAGGGTATTTGGCGTGTAGGATATTTTGCGCGTAGAGTATTTTGCGTGTAGTGTATTTTGCGTGTAGGGTATTTGCCGTGTAGGGTATTTTGCGTGTAGGGTATTTTGCGTGTAGTGTATTTTGCGTGTAGGGTATTTTGCGTGTAGGGTATTTTGCGTGTAGGGTATTTTGCGTGTAGGGTATTTTGCGTGTAAGGTATTTGGCGTGTAGGGAACTTGGCGTGTAGGGTATTTGGCGTGTAGGATATTTTGCGTGTAGAGTATTTTGCGTGTAGTGTATTTTGCGTGTAGGGTATTTGCCGTGTAGGGTATTTTGCGTGTAGGGTATTTTGCGTGTAGGGTATTTGGCGTGTAGGGTATTTGGCGTGTAGCGTATTTGGCGTGTAGGGTATTTTGCGTGTAGGGAACTTGGCGTGTAGGGTATTTTGTGTGTAGGGTATTTGGCGTGTAGGGTATTTGGCGTGTAGGGTATTTGGCGTGTAGGGTATTTTGTGTGTAGGGTATTTTGTGTGTAGGGTATTTTGCGTGTAGGGTATTTGGCGTGTAGGGTATTTTGTGTGTAGGGTATTTTGCGTGTAGGGAACTTGGCGTGTAGAGTATTTTGTGTGTAGGGTATTTTGCGTGTAGGGTATTTGACGTGTAGGGTATTTGGCGTGTAAGGTATTTGGCGTGTAGGGTATTTTGCGTGTAGGGAACTTGGCGTGTAGGGTATTTTGTGTGTAGGGAATTTTGCGTGTAGGGAACTTGGCGTGTAGAGTATTTTGTGTGTAGGGTATTTTGCGTGTAGGGTATTTGACGTGTAGGGTATTTGGCGTGTAAGGTATTTGGCGTGTAGGGTATTTTGCGTGTAGGGAACTTGGCGTGTAGGGTATTTTGTGTGTAGGGTATTTGGCGTGTAGGGTATTTGGCGTGTAGGGTATTTGGCGTGTAGGGTATTTGGCGTGTAGGGTATTTTGTGTGTAGGGTATTTTGTGTGTAGGGTATTTTGCGTGTAGGGTATTTTGTGTGTAGGGTATTTTGTGTGTAGGGTATTTTGTGTGTAGGGTATTTGGCGTGTAGAGTATTTTGTGTGTAGGGTATTTTGTGTGTAGGGTATTTTGTGTGTAGGGTATTTTGCGTGTAGGGTATTTGGCGTGTAGAGTATTTTGTGTGTAGGGTATTTTGTGTGTAGGGTATTTGGCGTGTAGGGTATTTTGTGTGTAGGGTATTTTGCGTGTAGGGTATTTTGTGTGTAGGGTATTTTGTGTGTAGGGTATTTTGTGTGTAGGGTATTTGGCGTGTAGGGTATTTGGCGTGTAGGGTATTTTGTGTGTAGGGTATTTGGCGTGTAGGGTATTTTGTGTGTAGGGTATTTTGCGTGTAGGGTATTTTGCAACGTAGCCAATAGATAGAAATTGCACAAGAATAATACATATATTATAGATTTGTTTACGTATTGTTTCTCTTTCAACCCAGCAGCCACCGGCTCTTCATCCACACAATCATTTATGACCCTAAACCTTCCTGGCCTGCGGATAGCTGCAGCTGCACTCAGAGTGCAGGGAGTGAATGTGTGTGTGTGTGCTTGCATATACAGTATGCATGTGTCTGTATGTGTGTGTGTGTGTGTGTGTGTGTGTGTGTGTGTGTGTGTGTGTGTGTGTGTGTGTGTGTGTGTGTGTGTGTGTGTGTGTGTGTGTGTGTGTGTTGTGTGCCAACACAGGCTCACAGGGGAGGTGTCACACCTGTATTTATTCATCAACCTACTGGGATCCAGTAACGAGAGACAAGGTCACAACAGACACACATACACACGCGCACGTCCGGACACACACACGCATCCAGACGCCTCCATCCGTTCCTCTAGAAAATAAATGGTCACAAAAAGACTTTAATGTACAGTGCTGCCAGGACGTGCCAACAGCTTATACTTTACCATTGGTGTCGTTCACACACACACACGCGCGCACACACACCACAAACACCACACCATACACACTCTCCTGTTTGAGACTTGTTGGCTGCGAGTGGGCCCTGAACCTGTGCCCAGAAAACACACATACCCTATTAAACGCAGCCGGATCTGCAACATAGACCCTTTTAAAGACTGAGGATCAGCTGAATCAGCAGAGAGAGGCTGGAGGTTTAGACAAAACACACTCCTCTCTGTAACCATCAGACTAACTAACTAAAGCCAAACACAGAGAAGAAATAAAAGACACACACACAAATAAACACACACACACACACACACACAGCCATCCAAGGCGAGGGGAAAACAGGCGTGAGCATCGGCATTAGTTCCTTAGCATCTGGCTTCTCTTTAAACCAAGATACAAAAGAAGTAGTATGGTGAAGTAGCAGTGTTTGTGTTTGTCATCTGGTCAGTGCTTTGATAGCTGGCGGATGTGGAGGTCCAGACAGGGCAGCAGGGGAGAGACAGAGGGGCCACCGGAGGAGAGGAGAAGAGACAGAGGGGCCAGCGGAGGAGAGGAGGAGAGGGAGAGAGACAGAGGGGCCAGCGGAGGAGAGGAGGAGAGACAGAGGGGGCCGCGGAGGAGAGGAGGAGAGACAGAGGGGCCAGCGGAGGAGAGGAGGAGAGGGGGAGAGACAGAGGGGCCACCGGAGGAGAGGAGAAGAGACAGAGGGGCCAGCGGAGGAGAGGAGGAGAGGGAGAGAGACAGAGGGGCCAGCGGAGGAGAGGAGGAGAGACAGAGGGGGCAGCAGAGGAGAGGAGGAGAGACAGAGGGGCCAGCAGAGGAGAGGAGGAGAGGGGGAGAGACAGAGGGGCCAGCGGAGGAGAGACAGAGGGGCCAGCGGAGGAGAGGAGGAGAGACAGAGGAGCCAGCAGAGGAGAGGAGGAGAGACAGAGGGGCCAGAGGAGGAGAGGGGGAGAGACAGAGGGGCCAGCGGAGGAGAGGAGGAGAGACAGAGGGGCCAGAGGAGGAGAGGGGGAGAGACAGAGGGGCCAGCAGAGGAGAGGAGGAGAGGGGGAGAGACAGAGGGGCCAGCGGAGGAGAGACAGAGGGGCCAGCGGAGGAGAGGAGGAGAGACAGAGGAGCCAGCAGAGGAGAGGAGGAGAGACAGAGGGGCCAGAGGAGGAGAGGGGGAGAGACAGAGGGGCCAGCGGAAGAGAGGAGGAGAGACAGAGGGGCCAGAGGAGGAGAGGGGGAGAGACAGAGGGGCCAGCAGAGGAGAGGAGGACAGACAGAGGGGCCAGCGGAGGAGAGGAGGAGAGACAGAGGGGCCAGTGAAGGAGAGGAGGAGAGGGGGAGAGAAAGAGGGGCCAGCGGAGGAGAAGAGGAGAGACAGAGGGGCCAGCGGAGGAGAGGAGGAGAGACAGAGGGGCCAGCAGAGGAGAGGGGGAGAGACAGAGGGGCCAGCGGAGGAGAGGAGGAAAGACAGAGGGGCCAGCAGAGGAGAGGAGGAGAGACAGAGGGGCCAGCAGAGGAGAGGAGGAGAGACAGAGGGGCCAGCGGAGGAGAGGAGGAGAGACAGAGGGGCCAGCAGAGGAGAGGGGGAGAGACAGAGGGGCTAGCAGAGGAGAGGAGGAGAGACAGAGGGGCCAGCAGAGGAGAGGGGGAGAGACAGAGGGGCCACCGGAGGAAAGGAGGAGAGACAGAGGGGCCAGCAGAGGATAGGAGGAGAGACAGAGGGGTCAGCAGAGGATAGGAGGAGAGACAGAGGGGCCAGCGGAGGAGAGGAGGAGAGGGGGAGAGAGAGGAGAGAAAGAGAGAGAAAATGAAAGAGAGTAAAGGGGAGAGGGAGGATAGAGAGAGGAGGAGAGCAGCCAACCGCTGTCAGATACACAAACACAAACCACATGCAGCTGTTCAGCCTCTGCCGCAGCAGAACATGAACCCCCCACACACACACACGCACTCACACCGAGAAAGAGGCCCTAGAAACGACACACAGCAAAGGCTCACAACAAACAACACATATCCTGAGAGCGGTTGTTGAGAGTGTGTGTGTGTGTGTGTGTGTGTGTGTGTGTGTGTGTGTGTGTGTGTGTGTGTGTGTGTGTGTGTGTGTGTGTGTGTGTGTGTGTGTGTGTGTGTGTGTGTGTGTGTGTGTGTGTGTGTGTGTGTGTGTGTGTTCAGACAGAGAGAGCTAGCTGCTAGTAGTAAAAATAGCCCTCAAAATAGCCCTTTGTCAAACACTGTTAAACACTACTGACTGGACACACACACACAAACACACACACACACACACACACACACACACACACACACACACACACACACACACACACACACACACACACACACACACACACACACACACACACACACACACACACACACACACACACACACAAGCAAACACTCACACACACACACACACACTTGGATGGCTAATTCATCAGACCTCTAATGTCCCCTCCACCTGATAATGGAATGGGGACCGAGAATGTGTGTGTGTGTGTGTGTGTGAGGGGCGTCAGCATGTCTAATCTTACCCGGTCTCTTCTAAAGGACAGTCCTGTGCTCATCTCACAAGATCCAAGGTGGAAGCAGGGAGAGAGGGAGTGACAAAGGGAGTGGAGGAGGGGGTCCAAGTCTGTTTGAAGTTTTCCGTCTGTCCACTAGAAACTCTGACTTCAAACGCTGTGTAGAATTATAAATATGACCCCCCTTTCTTTCTCTCTCTAGACACACACACACACACACACACACACACACACACACACACACACACATAAACACACACGGGTGTGCAAGCATACACACACACACGCAAACACACAGAGTTTCTGTTTCTGCTCTCTAGTAAATCTCTCTATTGTCTTTGTGATGTCCGATCCAAGGCCAGATTTACTTTATACCTTCTGATGGTTATGGACTAGATTAAGGTAAGACAACCTGATCCTAGAGCTGCATTTAGGATCACTAGCTTAAAACAATATTTAGACAGGTAAATCATTGAGAAAAATTATTCGACCCCCCCACCCCCTTTAAGAACAGGACTACATGACCCAAGTCATTATGGAGGTGTGTTTAAGGCGGGTCAGTAAGCTGTAAGGACAGGCTAATTGGGTAGCTGTAAGGACAGGCTAATTGGGTAGTGGGTTAAGAGGGGGGTGAGAGGTGAGGGGGTGGGGAGTCTGGCTCCTACAGGTCATATCAGTTCACAGGGTCTTACACACACACATGGTAGACGGAGTTCTAAGACCAAAGGGTCTTTAAGATAATTTCAATATGTTGGGGTGGGGCTGACGGTGTGTAAACTACAAAAGGGAGGAGCTGAACACACACACACAGACACACAGACACATAGACACATAGACACACACACACACAGACACACAGACACATAGACACACAGACACACAGACACACAGACACATAGACACATGGACACACATACACACACAGACACACAGACACACAGACACATAGACACACAGACACACAGACACACAGACACATAGACACACAGACACACACAGACACACAGACACACACACACACACACAGACACACAGACACACAGACACATAGACACACAGACACACACAGACACATAGACACACACAGACACACAGACACACACACACAGACACATAGACACATAGACACATAGACACACACACACACAGACACACACAGACACATAGACACACACACACACAGACACACACACACACACACACACACACACACACACACACACACACACACACACACACACACACACACACACACACACACACACACACACACACACACACACACACACACACACACACACACACACAGACACACAGACACACAGACACACACAGACACATAGACACACACACACACAGACACATAGACACACAGACACACAGACACATAGACACACACACACACAGACACACACAGACACATAGACACACACAGACACACACAGACACACAGACACACACACACACACACACACACACACACACACACACACACACACACAAACACTCACACTCCGGACGGATGGAGGCTAAGCCAAAGCATACAGTAGAGGAATGTATACTGAGCGGCTCTGACTAGACTAATGGCTTTGTCTGAGAGCAGAGCTAAATATCTGGGTGACTGAAGACGAGTTCTGATAACATCTCTAGTGCTGAACACGACTAAAACATCCACGTGGGTTATTGTTGAGCAGTACAGGTAATAGTTGCATCCTTGCTGTGAATTTGAGAACGCTTACATTTCTTTAGCCCCACCCCTCGACTGTACCAAAGAGAAGTGGCGGGGTGTCCACTGTGTTGTTCGAATCGCACACTGCCTCTTTAAAGTGAGAACATATTCATATTGCCTTGTTAAATGGATGCCTTACAGTTGTTAGTGTGAGGTCATACAAGTGGGAGTCTAATTACTTGTGTGTGAGCAACGAGTGTTTGCTAGTGTGTCGGAGTACATGTGTGTGAACAACGAGTGTTGTACATGTGTGTGAGCGTGTCCATGTGCAAGTGTTTGCTAGTGTGTGAATATTTTTGCATGATCTGTGTGTGTGTGTGTGTGTGTGTGTGTGTGTGTGTGTGTGTGTGTGTGTGTGTGTGTGTGTGTGTGTGTGTGTGTGTGTGTGTGTGTGTGTGTGTGTGTGTGTGTGTGTGTGTGTGTGTGTGTGTGTGTGTGTCTGGGCATAATTAAGGGTGTGAATGTGACAGGCACAGTCGTAATGAGAACACCATGGAGAGAAAGAGAGAGCGCGAGAGAGAGAGAGAGAGAGAGAGAGAGAGAGAGAGAGAGAGAGAGAGAGAGAGAGAGAGAGAGAGAGAGAGAGAGAGAGAAAGAGAGACCACCAGACCACACATCCAATCTCCAGGAACCCACCCACAGCTGAGGTGACGCTCTAGCCCGCCCCGGGGGCCTCCCTCTGGGGCTGGCCTCCCCTCGCCGTGGGTGGTAGCCTGGGTTGCTGGTGGAAGAGGTGTGGATGGAGCTCACAGCCTTTATCAAACCCAGAGTAGTTAGCTTCTGGGGTTTGACGTGGGGCCCACACACGGCGACAGAGTCACAGGCAGGTCAATATGAGGGAGTGTGTGTGTGTGTGTGTGTGTGTGTGTGTGTGTGTGTGTGTGTGTGTGTGTGTGTGTGTGTGTGTGTGTGTGTGTGTGTGTGTGTGTGTGTGTGTGTGTGTGTGTGTGTGCGTGCGAGCGAGCGAGCGAGTGAGCGAGTGAGTGAGCGAGTGAGCGATTGAGTGAGTGTTGCTGGTAAGGAGTGACTGTAGTTTGAGGGAAGACATAGAGGACACAGCTCAAAGTGTAAGAATATTGACGAATGACATTCAAGACAAAAGTGTGTGTGAGAGAGAAGGGGGAGGAGTAGAACATGAGAGAGAAATTGGGAGAACAAGGGAGGGATATTAAGTGCAGGGCGGAGTGAGAGAAGGAGAAAGTGAGTGAGAGAAGGAGAAAGTGAGAGAGAGAAGGAGAAAGTGAGTGAGAGAAGGAGAAAGTGAGTGAGAGAAGGAGAAAGTGAGTGAGAGAAGGAGAAAGTGAGTGAGAGAAGGAGAAAGTGAGAGAGAGAAGGAGAAAGTGAGTGAGAGAAGGAGAAAGTGAGTGAGAGAAGGAGAAAGTGAGTGAGAGAAGGAGAAAGTGAGAGAGAGAAGGAGAAAGTGAGAGAGAGAAGGAGAAAGTGAGTGAGAGAAGGAGAAAGTGAGAGAGAGAAGGAGAAAGTGAGTGAGAGAAGGAGAAAGTGAGAGAGAGAAGGAGAAAGTGAGAGAGAGAAGGAGAAAGTGAGAGAGAGAGAAGGAGAAAGTGAGAGAGAGAAGGAGAAAGTGAGAGAGAGAAGGAGAAAGTGAGAGAGAGAAGGAGAAAGTGTGAGAGAGAAGGAGAAAGTGAGTGAGAGAAGGAGAAAGTGAGTGAGAGAAGGAGAAAGTGAGTGAGAGAAGGAGAAAGTGAGTGAGAGAAGGAGAAAGTGAGTGAGAGAAGGAGAAAGTGAGAGAGAGAAGGAGAAAGTGAGTGAGAGAAGGAGAAAGTGAGTGAGAGAAGGAGAAAGTGAGTGAGAGAAGGAGAAAGTGAGTGAGAGAAGGAGAAAGTGAGAGAGAGAAGGAGAAAGTGAGTGAGAGAAGGAGAAAGTGAGTGAGAGAAGGAGAAAGTGAGAGAGAGAAGGAGAAAGTGAGAGAGAGAAGGAGAAAGTGAGTGAGAGAAGGAGAAAGTGAGAGAGAGAAGGAGAAAGTGAGTGAGAGAAGGAGAAAGTGAGAGAGAGAAGGAGAAAGTGAGAGAGAGAAGGAGAAAGTGTGAGAGAGAAGGAGAAAGTGAGTGAGAGAAGGAGAAAGTGAGAGAGAGAAGGAGAAAGTGAGAGAGAGAAGGAGAAAGTGAGTGAGAGAAGGAGAAAGTGAGAGAGAGAAGGAGAAAGTGAGAGAGAGAAGGAGAAAGTGAGTGAGAGAAGGAGAAAGTGAGTGAGAGAAGGAGAAAGTGAGTGAGAGAAGGAGAAAGTGAGAGAGAGAAGGAGAAAGTGAGAGAGAGAGAAGGAGAAAGTGAGAGAGAGAAGGAGAAAGTGAGAGAGAAGGAGAAAGTGAGTGAGAGAAGGAGAAAGTGAGAGAGAGAAGGAGAAAGTGAGTGAGAGAAAGAGAAAGTGAGTGAGAGAAGGAGAAAGTGAGTGAGAGAAGGAGAAAGTTAGTGAGAGAAGGAGAAAGTGAGAGAGAAGGAGAAAGTGAGTGAGAGAAGGAGAAAGTGAGTGAGAGAAGGAGAAAGTGAGTGAGAGAAGGAGAAAGTTAGTGAGAGAAGGAGAAAGTGAGAGAGAAGGAGAAAGTGAGTGAGAGAAGGAGAAAGTGAGTGAGAGAAGGAGAAAGTGAGTGAGAGAAGGAGAAAGTGAGAGAGGCTCATTCTCCCACCATGCCAGCTGGGGATTCCACCTCTCCTCTCTCCTCTTCCCGTCCTCCAGAGCTCCATCCTGGATAGGACCCAGCTTTGTCCCGCAGGTCCCCAGGGAGGGAGTCTGGCACAGACAGGGCCCTGGCTGCTCTGGCCCGGGGCCAGGACCCACGCGGGGGCCGCGGTGGCTAGGAAAACCCCAGGCTGAAAGGGGATCACCAGGCCCAAGGGTAATAGGCTCCAATAGGGCCTGGGATACTATTGTTCATTTCAGGCCTACGCTCTCTACACACATCTGGTCGTCTATAATGAAAGCAAAGTGAGTGTATGTGTGTGTGTTTGTGTGAACATGTCCTCTCTATTAGTAACGGTGTGTGGTTAATATCACTGAGGAAGCCAAGGCAAGCCAGTAAAAAAACATTTTTCCAATCCTATGTTGTGATAATTGCGTTGTTTGCTCTATAACCCATTAGTTCATAGACCACCATGATATACAACAAGGAAGTGACAACAAAAGGTCAACAGTCACACAGCGGCGGAATCAATTCAACTACACGTTAAATACATTTGTGTCATTACAAAACCGGTGAAGTTCACAAAGCAAATATTGCATTAAAACAGTTGACCTACAGCAGTTCACTAAACAACTAGTGATTTAAAACAGTTGACCTACAGCAGTTCACTAAACAACTAGTGATTTAAAACAGTTGACCTGCAGCAGTTCACTAAACAACTAGTGATTTAAAACAGTTGACCTGCAGCAGTTCACTAAACAACTAGTGATTTAAAACAGTTGACCTGCAGCAGTTCACTAAACAACTAGTGATTTAAAACAGTTGACCTGCAGCAGTTCACTAAACAACTAGTGATTTAAAACAGTTGACCTGCAGCAGTTCACTAAACAACTAGTGATTTAAAACAGTTGACCTGCAGCAGTTCACTAAACAACTAGTGATTTAAAACAGTTGACCTGCAGCAGTTCACTAAACAACTAGTGATTTAAAACAGTTGACCTACAGCAGTTCACTAAACAACTAGTGATTTAAAACAGTTGACCTGCAGCAGTTCACTAAACAACTAGTGATTTAAAACAGTTGACCTGCAGCAGTTCACTAAACAACTAGTGATTTAAAACAGTTGACCTGCAGCAGTTCACTAAACAACTAGTGATTTAAAACAGTTGACCTGCAGCAGTTCACTAAACAACTAGTGATTTAAAACAGTTGACCTGCAGCGGTCAAAGAGCTGATGTTTTTAACAGTTCACTAAACAACTAGTGATTTAAAACAGTTGACCTGCAGCAGTTCACTAAACAACTAGTGATTTAAAACTGTTGACCTACAGCAGTTCACTAAACAACTAGTGATTTAAAACAGTTGACCTGCAGCAGTTCACTAAACAACTAGTGATTTAAAACAGTTGACCTGCAGCAGTTCACTAAACAACTAGTGATTTAAAACAGTTGACCTGCAGCAGTTCACTAAACAACTAGTGATTTAAAACAGTTGACCTGCAGCAGTTCACTAAACAACTAGTGATTTAAAACAGTTGACCTACAGCGGTCAAAGACTTGATGTTTTTAACAGTTCAAATCAAATCAAATCAAATGTTATTTGTCACATACACATGGTTAGCAGATGTTAATGCGAGTGTAGCGAAATGCTTGTGCTTCTAGTTCCGACAATGCAGTAATAACCAACAAGTAATCTAGCTAACAATTCCAAAACTACTACCTTATAGACACAAGTGTAAGGGGATAAAGAATATGTACATAAAGATATATGAATGAGTGATGGTACAGAGCGGCATAGGCAAGATCCAGTAGATGGTATTGAGTGCAGTATATACATATAAGATGAGTATGTAAACAAAGTGGCATAGTTAAAGTGGCTAGTGATACATGTATTACATAAAGATGCAGTAGATGATATAGAGTACAGTATATACATATACATATGAGATTAATAATGTAGGGTATGTAAACATTATATTAGGTAGCATTGTTTAAAGTGGCATTTCCCATCAATTCCCATTATTAAAGTGGCTGGAGTTGAGTCAGTGTGTTGGCAGCAGCCACTCAATGTTAGTGGTGGCTGTTTAACAGTCTGATGGCCTTGAGATAGAAGCTGTTTTTCAGTCTCTCGGTCCCAGCTTTGATGCACCTGTACTGACCTCGCCTTCTGGATGATAGCGGGGTGAACAGGCAGTGGCTCGGGTGGTTGTTGTCCTTGATGATCTTTATGGCCTTCCTGTGACATCGGGTGGTGTAGGTGTCCTGGAGGGCAGGTAGTTTGACCTGTGATGCGTTGTGCAGACCTCACTACCCTCTGGAGAGCCTTACGGTTGTGGGCGGAGCAGTTGCCGTACCAGGCGGTGATACAGCCCGACAGGATGCTCTCGATTGTGCATCTGTAGAAGTTTGTGAGTGCTTTTGGTGACAAGCCAAATTTCTTCAGCCTCCTGAGGTTGAAGAGGCGCTGCTGCGCCTTCTTCACGATGCTGTCTGTGTGGGTGGACCAATTCAGTTTGTCTGTGATGTGTATGCCGAGGAACTTAAAACTTACTACCCTCTCCACTACTGTCCCATCAATGTGGATAGGGGGGTGTTCCCTCTGCTGTTTCCAGAAGTCCACAATCATCTCCTTAGTTTTGTTGACGTTGAGTGTGAGGTTATTTTCCTGACACCACACTCCGAGGGCCCTCACCTCCTCCCTGTAGGCCGTCTCGTCGTTGTTGGTAATCAAGCCTACCACTGTTGTGTCGTCCGCAAACTTGATGATTGAGTTGGAGGCGTGCGTGGCCACGCAGTCGTGGATGAACAGGGAGTACAGGAGAGGGCTCAGAACGCACCCTTGTGGGGCCCCAGTGTTGAGGATCAGCGAGGTGGAAATGTTGTTGCCTACCCTCACCACTTGGGGGCGGCCCATCAGGAAGTCCAGTACCCAGTTGCACAGGACGGGGTCGAGACCCAGGGTCTCGAGCTTGATGACGAGCTTGGAGGGCACTATGGTGTTAAATGCCGAGCTGTAGTCGATGAACAGCATTATCACATAGGTATTCCTCTTGTCCAGATGGGTTAGGGCAGTGTGCAGTGTGGTTGAGATTGCATCGTCTGTGGACCTATTTGGGCGGTAAGCAAATTGGAGTGGGTCTAGGGTGTCAGGTAGGGTGGAGGTGATATGGTCCTTGACTAGCCTCTCAAAGCACTTCATGATGACGGAAGTCACTAAACAACTAGTGATTTAAAACAGTTGACCTGCAGCAGTTCACTAAACAACTAGTGATTTAAAACAGTTGATCTGCAGCAGTTCACTAAACAACTAGTGATTTAAAACAGTTGACCTGCAGCAGTTCAATAAACAACTAGTGATTTAAAACAGTTGACCTGCAGCAGTTCACTAAACAACTAGTGATTTAAAACAGTTGACCTGCAGCAGTTCACTAAACAACTAGTGATTTAAAACAGTTGACCTACAGCAGTTCACTAAACAACTAGTGATTTAAAACAGTTGACCTGCAGCAGTTCACTAAACAACTAGTGATTTAAAACAGTTGACCTGCAGCAGTTCAATAAACAACTAGTGATTTAAAACAGTTGACCTGCAGCAGTTCACTAAACAACTAGTGATTTAAAACAGTTGACCTACAGCAGTTCACTAAACAACTAGTGATTTAAAACAGTTGACCTGCAGCAGTTCACTAAACAACTAGTGATTTAAAACAGTTGACCTGCAGCAGTTCACTAAACAACTAGTGATTTAAAACAGTTGACCTACAGCAGTTCACTAAACAACTAGTGATTTAAAACAGTTGACCTGCAGCAGTTCACTAAACAACTAGTGATTTAAAACAGTTGACCTGCAGCAGTTCACTAAACAACTAGTGATTTAAAACAGTTGACCTGCAGCAGTTCACTAAACAACTAGTGATTTAAAACAGTTGACCTGCAGCAGTTCACTAAACAACTAGTGATTTAAAACAGTTGACCTACAGCAGTTCACTAAACAACTAGTGATTTAAAACAGTTGACCTGCAGCAGTTCACTAAACAACTAGTGATTTAAAACAGTTGACCTGCAGCAGTTCACTAAACAACTAGTGATTTAAAACAGTTGACCTGCAGCAGTTCACTTAACAACTAGTGATTTAAAACAGTTGACCTGCAGCAGTTCACTAAACAACTAGTGATTTAAAACAGTTGACCTACAGCAGTTCACTAAACAACTAGTGATTTAAAACAGTTGACCTGCAGCAGTTCACTAAACAACTAGTGATTTAAAACAGTTGACCTGCAGCAGTTCACTTAACAACTAGTGATTTAAAACAGTTGACCTGCAGCAGTTCACTAAACAACTAGTGATTTAAAACAGTTGACCTGCAGCAGTTCACTAAACAACTAGTGATTTAAAACAGTTGACCTGCAGCAGTTCACTTAACAACTAGTGATTTAAAACAGTTGACCTGCAGCAGTTCACTTAACAACTAGTGATTTAAAACAGTTGACCTGCAGCGGTCAAAGAGCTGATGTTTTTAACAGTTCACTAAACAACTAGTGATGTAGAACCATGGAGTTACACCGAGTCGTCACTAAGACAACAGCAGCACTGCCGCCGCTATTCCTGCGCCTTTTACACTTAAACCTTTAAACATCAACTCAACAAGGCTGTATATGCTTAGTTTAATACACTGAAAACAAACTACCAAAAAAAACATTTTAGTCCAATGTTGCTAAATATCATGTGGCTGTACATGGTACTGAGTTCTCTCTCTCTCTGTGTGTGTGTGTGTGTGTGTGTGTGTGTGTGTGTGTGTGTGTGTGTGTGTGTGTGTGTGTGTGTGTGTGTGTGTGTGTGTGTGTGTGTGTGTGTGTGTGTGTGTGTGTGTGTGTGTGTGTGTGTGTGTGTGCGCAAGAAGACAAAACATGTTGACCCACCCTACTTGTAGACTAGTTGAACGCCAATGCCATCCTCCTCTCTTTCATGTTGACAAAACGGTTTATGGCTTTTCGTTTTTGTTGTCATTGGCTACCTAGCTAAAATGCTTGCTAGCCTGACTTCCTCACATGGCAACAATGAACCACCTAGTTAGCTAGCATATGTACTAAGTAGCGAGCCAACGCTAAGTAGAGTATGTACGTCTATAATAACTGCTAGCATGTTAGTAGATACCATAGACTTTCAGGCATTGTGCTAACGCTATTTAGCGTCGGCTCATGAAACTACTGGATGCAGATATAAAAATGGTATCCACAGGTTCATCTGACTACGGGGAAGTAGAACCTCTTTAACTTATGGAGGAAGTCTCAACTGTAGAATAGGATATACAGTACAATGGAGTGACAAGTCCACGTTTCAAAACCACAGAATTGCTGTCCCCGCCCGTGACAAATTGCCACCTCAACATACAGCACGTCAGTACATGCCACAGAAATGACAACATCAAGGCAACAAGATCATCTAGAATCTGTAATGGCAACAGAGAAATCATAACGGAATTCAATAGAAACGTGTTTTCTGAGCTTTAATATCACTGAATATCAAAGCTTTTAAAAAACGATTTTCTGTCCCTCTCTTCATCTCTCCCCCTCTTTTTCCTCTGACCGTCTGTCTGTCAGTGCCTCAGGGCATGGGCTGGCAAACACAATTTTCCAGTTGCCTAGACAATGCAATCAGCTACACCGTTTCCGAGGGGACAATCACCAAGGCGATGTTGCCTTGGGATTACATCATTGCTACCAAAAAGAGATAGTGTGTGTGTGATGTGTGTGTGCATTAATATAGCCAATGTCTGTGAAAAGGACCTCTACGTTGAATGGGCAATCACTAAAGATCAAGTTACCACCCCCTCATCCCCCCTTCTCTCCATTCCTCTGCTCTGTCGTCCCCCCTCTCTCTCTCTCTCTGTCGGGGTGTAAGGTTACTGCTGGCTCTAGACAGAGGGTCTACTGCTGCGCCCCACCTTTACCCCTGGGAAAGAGGGAGGGAAAAGAGGGAGAGAATGAGGGGTGATTGAGAGAGAGAGAGAGAGAGAGAGAGAGAGAGAGAGAGAGAGAGAGAGAGAGAGAGAGAGAGAGAGAGAGAGAGAGAGAGAAAGAGAGAGAGAGAGAGGGGGAGGGAAAAGAGGGAGGGAGGAGGAGAGAAAGAAGGAAGAGTCAGGAAAGAGGAGAGTAAGTGCACACCTGCATGGTTTGTATGGAGGAGATACAGACAGAGCCTATACAGTATCAACAGTGTACAGTATGTACAGTATCCCGTCACACACACACACACACACACACACACACACACACACACACACACACACACACACACACACACACACACACACACACACACACACACACACACACACACACACACACACACACACACTCTGAGCTGAGCCCAAGCCTGTCAGTATGGAGAGAGAAACCTAAGATGGCGGAATCAGATTCTCCACCCCTCCCTCATCCCTTCGCCTCGTCCCCTCCTAACCCTGAACCCTCTGGCCCCTGTCCCTCCCTCTCTATCGAACCCGTATAGGGGCCCCAACAGGGTCACAACTCCCCCTCTCTCCTGACCCCACAGGGTCTCTCTTCTCCCCCCAAATGAGCTCCTTATTGATGAGATGAGGTCATCGGCCATGAGGTCACACTCAGAGACAAGGAGGAAGGGAGGGAGAGAAAAAGAAAAGGAGAGAGAGGAAGGCTTTTGAATTTAATTGAAAGCGAGAGAGTGAGGGAAGAAGAGAGGGGGAACTCAAAAAAAGAGAGCGAGAGAGAGAGCAAAAGAGCAATCTATCCTGATTGCCTAGTCCCTTTTGCATGCACATATTACCTCAACTACCTCAACTACCTTGTACTCCTGCACATAGACTCGGTGCTCTCCTTGTATATAGTCTCATTATTGTTAATTTATTGTGTTACTATTTCCTTTACTTTTTAACTCTAAAGGACTCGTAAGTAAGCATTTCAGGGTGAAGTCTACTAATACAATTTGATTTGAAGGGAATGAGAGAGGATTGAGAGGGAGAGAGAGAGGGAGAGAGAGAGGGAGAGAGAGAGGGAGAGAGAGAGAGAGAGAGAGAGGGAGAGAGAGAGAGAGAGAGAGAGAGAGAGAGAGAGAGAGAGGGAGAGGGAGAGAGAGAGAGAGAGAGAGAGAGAGAGAGAGAGAGAGAGAGAGAGAGAGAGAGAGAGAGAGGGAGGGGTCTATGTTCCTCTGCTTCTTTTTCACTGAGCACAGCTAAAAGCACCAGCTTGCCTTTTCAACAGGGCTGCTAGTTACACACATATCATCTAGGACTACAGGAACCCAGACACACAGCTATTAACCTATATACTGTATCAATACAGATAAAACACATTACAGCCACGTCACCACCACCACATTCCTCTGTGTGTGTGTGAGGGACAGCGAGAAAGAGAGCACGTGAGAGAGGGAAAATAGAGAATAAGCTCTTTGTTAAACCCTACTGTACTGTACTCACTGTAGTCGAGTCACTGCTCAGTGGAATGGCTCCTCCTTCAGCCCAGCTCTCTAAACTAGGACAGGAAGATGTGTGTTTCAGAGGGAGGAAACCGTTAAGCCTGCTCTGCCTTCTCCATGCACACACACACACACAGAACGCTGTCTGTCAACCTAACGTGCCCACAGATCAACAGCGCAGGTATATTGCTGATTAAGATACTAAATGTAACCAGATACAGACAGAGACAGAGATACATACACAAAGGGCCAGACAAGAGCCAGTCAAAGAAGAGCCAGCAGGACAAGAGCCAGTCGGACAAGAGCCAGCCAGACAAGAGTCGGCCAGACAAGAGCCAGTCAAAGAAGAGCCAGCAGGACAAGAGCCAGTCGGACAAGAGCCAGCCAGACAAGAGTCGGCCAGACAAGAGTCAGCCAGACAAGAGTCGGGCAGACAAGAGTCGGCCAGACAAGAGCCAGCCAGACAAGAGTCGGCCAGACAAGATCCAGTCGGACAAGAGTCGGCCGGACAAGAGCTGGCCGGACAAGAGCCAGCCAGACAAGAGTCGGCCAGACAAGAGTCGGCCAGACAAGAGTCGGCCAGACAAGAGCCGGCCAGACAAGAGTCGGCCAGACAAGAGCCAGCCAGACAAGAGTCGGCCAGACAAGATCCAGTTGGACAAGAGTCGGCCAGACAAGAGCCAGCCGGACAAGAGCCAGCCGGACAAGAGCCGGTCGGACAAGAGCCGGCCAGACAAGAGTCGGCCAGACAAGAGTCGGCCAGACAAGAGCCAGACAGACAAGAGTCGGCCAGACAAGATCCAGTCGGACAAGAGTCGGCCAGACAAGAGCCAGCCGGACAAGAGCCAGCCGGACAAGACCCGGCCGGACAAGAGCCAGCCAGACAAGAGTCGGCCAGACAAGAGTCGGCCAGACAAGAGCCAACCAGACAAGAGTCGGCCAGACAAGATCCAGTCGGACAAGAGTCGGCCAGACAAGAGCCAGCCGGACAAGAGCCAGCCGGACAAGAGCCAATCGGACAAGAGCCAGCCAGACAAGAGACAGCCAGACAAGAGTCGGCCAGACAAGAGCCAGCCAGACAAGCTGAAAACAATGAAAGATACAGTAGATGAGGGTTGGAAAGAATACAGAAACAGAGAGGGAATAGAGGAGAGACAATAGAGGAGAGACAATAGAGGAGAGACAATAGAGGAGAGACAATAGAGGAGAGACAATAGAGGAGAGACAATAGAGGAGAGACAATAGAGGAGAGACAATAGAGGAGAGGTAACACAGGAGAGACAATAGAGGAGAGACAATACAGGAGAGACAATAAAGGAGAGACAATAGAGGAGAGACAGTAGAGGAGAGACAATAGAGGAGAGACAATACAGGAGAGACAATAGAGGAGAGACAATACAGGAGAGACAATAGAGGAGAGACAATAGAGGAGAGACAATAGAGGAGAGACAATAGAGGAGAGACAATAGAGGGGAGAAAATTGGGGAGAGACAATAGAGGAGAGACAATACAGGAGAGACAATAGAGGAGAGGCAATACAGGAGAGACAATAGAGGAGAGACAATACAGGAGAGACAATAGAGGAAAGGCAACACAGGAGAGACTATAGAGGAGAGACAATACAGGAGAGGCAACACAGGAGAGACAATAGAGGAGAGACAATAGAGGAGAGACAATACAAGAGAGACAATAGAGGAGAGAAAATAGAGGAGAGACAATAGAGGAGAGACAATAGAGGAGAGAAAAGAGAGGGGAGACAATAGAGGAGAGACAATACAGGAGAGACAATAGAGGAGAGGCAACACAGGAGAGACTATAGAGGAGAGACAATATAGGAGATACAATACAGGAGAGACAATAGAGGAAAGGCAACACAGGAGAGACTATAGAGGAGAGACAATACAGGAGAGGCAACACAGGAGAGACAATAGAGGAGAGACAATAGAGGGGAGACAATAGAGGAGAGACAATACAAGAGAGACAATAGAGGAGAGAAAATAGAGGAGAGACAATAGAGGAGAGACAATAGAGGAGAGAAAATAGAGGGGAGACAATAGAGGAGAGACAATACAGGAGAGACAATAGAGGAGAGGCAACACAGGAGAGACTATAGAGGAGAGACAATAGAGGAGAGACAATATAGGAGATACAATACAGGAGAGACAATAGAGGGGAGACAATATAGGAGATACAATATAGGAGATACAATAGAGGAGAGACAATATAGGAGATACAATACAAGAGAGACAATAGAGGAGATACAATAGAGGAGAGACAATACAGGAGAGACAATAGAGGAGAGACAATACAGGAGATACAATATAGGAGATACAATATAGGAGAGACAATAGAGGAGAGACAGAGACTAAGTGAGAGAGGAGTGATATATCGAGAGAGCTATAATGCGGTCGAAGTCTGTCAGCCCTCTCTTTAATTCCCACTCTTCATCTCAATTCCCTCTCTCTCTCTTTTTTTTCAAAGAGCCAGACTGCAGTATCTCAGTCTTCATAAGCATCATCCCTCCCTTCTTTCACCCCTCTCCCCCTTTCCTCACCCCTCCCTCATCTCCTCTCCCTTCCTCTCTCCCTCTCTCTCTCACCCCTCCTTCCCTCTCTCTCACCCCTCCCTCCCTCACTCTCTCTCTCACCCCCCTCCCTCCCTCTCTCTCCCTCTACCTCCTAGCCAGGTGCAGCCCAGAGGAGAAGACATCTCAGACAGATGATAATGTTTTTGTCCTGTCAGGCCCAGCAGGGTAGAATAGAATGGATCAGGGTTGTAGAAATAGATAGAACAGTATCTATCTGCAGTTTAACACCACAATGCCCTCAAAGCTCATCACTAAGCTAAGGACCCTGGGACTAAACACCTCCCTCTGCAACTGGATCCTGGACATCCTGACGGGCCGCCCCCAGGTGGTGAGGGTAGGCAACAACACATCTACCACGCTGATCCTAAACACTGGGGCCCCTCAGGGGTGCGTGCTCAGTCTCCTCTTGTACTCCCTGTTTACCCACGACTGTGTGGCCAAGCATGACTCCAACACCCTCATTAAGTTTGCTGACGACACAACATTGGTAGGCCTGATCACCGACAATGATGAGACAGCCTATAGGAAAGAGGTCAGCGACCTGGCAGTGTGGTGCCAGGACAACAACCTCTCCCTCAATGTGAGCAAGACAAAGGAGGAGCTGATCGTGGACTATAGGAAAAGGAAGGCCAAACAGGCTCAAATTAACATTGACGGGACAGAAGTGGAGTGGCAAGTTCCTTGGTGTCCACATCACCAACAAACTACCATGGTTCAAACACACCAAGACAGTCGGAAAAGAGGGCACAACAAACCCTATTCCCCATTAGGAAAAGATTTGGCATGAGTCCCCAGATCCTCAAAAAGTTAAACAGCTGCACCATCGAGAGCGTCCTGACCGGTTGCATCCCCGCCTGGTATGGCAACTGCTTGTCATCTGACCATAAGGCGCAACAGAGGGTAGGTAGTGCGTACAGCCCAGTGCATCACTGGGGCCAAGCTTCCTGCCATCCAGGACCTACATAATAGGCGGTGTCAGAGGAAGGCCCAAACAATTGTCAAAGACTCCAGTCACCCAAGTCATAGACTGTTCTCTCTGCTACCGCACGGCAAGTGGTACCGGAGCGCCAGGTCTAGGACCAGAAGGCTCTTAAAACAGCTTCTACCCCCAAGTCATAAGACTGCTACACAACTAAACATATCAAATGGCCACCCAGACTATTGACATTGTCTTTACACTGCTGCTACACACTGTTTATCTATGCATAGTCACTTTACAAATGACCTCGACTAACCTGTAACCCCGAGCATTGACTCGGTACCGGTGCCCCCTGTATTTACCTCGTTATTGTCATGTACATTTATTGTTTAACCTTTTGATTGATTCAATTTTCTTTACTTTTGTTTATTTGCTAAATATTTTCTTAACTCTTTCTTGAACTGCATGGTTGGTTAAGGGTTATGGGGCGGCAGCGTAGCCTAGTGGTTAGAGCGTTGAACTAGTAACTGGAAGGTTGCGAGTTCAAACCCCCGAGCTGACAAGGTACAAATCTGTTGTTCTGCCCCTGAACAGGCAGTTAACCCACTGTTCCTAGGCTGTCATTGAAAATAAGAATTTGTTCTTAACTGACTTGCCTGGTTAAATAAAGGTAAATAATTAAAAAGGGCTTATAAGTTATAATTTCACGTTAAGGTCTACACCTGTTGTATTTGGCGCTTGTGACAATTAGATTTTGACCTAGAGCTTTCAGAGCAGAGAAGCTCACTGCTGACCTGCACTCCTATACTCTTAAGACAGCGTTTCCAAAACTCGGTCCTCAGGACCCCGAGGGGAGCACGTTTTGCTTTTTGCCCCAGCACTACACAGCTGATTCAAATAATCAACTAATCATCAGGCTTTGATCATTTGAATCAGCTGCTAGGGCTAAAACCAACACAGGCCCTCCTTGGGGCCCCAGGAAAGAGTTTGGGCAATACTGCTTTAAGACATATTACAGTATATAAGTCAGAGTATAAAATCCAGTTTTGGTAAGTGTGTATAGTGTGTATAGTGTGTATAGTGTGTATAGTGTGTATACGGCATATGGACACAAATGCAGGGGTCGCAAATGTGCACACTTTGTGCAAACACACTCACAGCAACCTACTTTGTACTGCCGTCAAGAACCACCACATTGGAGAAACAGAGGGAAAATTAACCCAGCTTTGGCATTACTGCCTTCAACACAAATAAATATTCCCAGTTATAGCGTGTACCAAAATATTGCACATGCCAGCTTGCTTTGGCTAAACTATCATGGGTGCTACTGTAGTTGTTATCCCACGACATTCTCCCTCTCTCTCTTTCTCTTTCCTTCTCTGTCTCCCTCCTCCTTCTCTCTCATCCATATGCCAGACGCCCCAGTTATCTCCAGCCAGTGAAGGATGGACAGCATATGTCTGTCACTCTCTCTCTCTCTGCTTCCCTCGATCTCTCTCGCACTCACTCAGAAGATGAGCTCTCAACCTGTCTCTCGGTGAAGCAGACAGAGAAAGATAGAGAGAGGGGGGAGAGAGAGAGAAGTGGAGAGCGAGAGAAACAAAGAGAACGAGTGAGAGAGAAAGCGTTGCTTGGCCGGTCAGTCATTCTATCAGTCTCTGTGAAGTCGAGAATGACTGACTGACACAGACACTGACAGGAACAACGGTATGTCAGTGTCCATAAGTATGCTCTCTAAATCTCTCACACGCTGTAGACACACAGAGTCTTTTCCATTTTCAGTTGCTCACAAAACCCCTGAACCTGTATCTGAGGTTCTAAAGCAATGACAGATCCTGTATGACTATTGCCCAACACCAACACACACACCAACACACACCAACACACACCAAACACACACCAAACACACACCAACACACACACCAACACACACGCCAACACACACCAACACACGCCAACACACACACCAACACACACCAACACACGCCAACACACACCAACACACACCAACACACACCAACACACACACCAACTGGAGTTAATAGCAACCGGATGTAAATATGCTGCAAACACGTGTGTGCGCCCACACACACATGCTCGCGCACGCACACACCAACGCAGCTGACCGGGAAACTCACACAACCTCTATCAAGGCATCCGGCAGGAGAGACACTCACACACACCGCCTCTGCTACAATCTATCTTTACTTTTCACCTCTTCCTCACTTCGTTTCTCTCGCCCCTCTAACCATTCTGTCACTTCCAGTCTTTCCACCCTTCATCCAGTTTTTCCTCCTCTCTCTCTCTCTCTCTCTCTCTGCGTGTCTTCTTACAGCTCGGAGCGCTTTTGCGGTGGCGGAGGAAGAGAGGACCCGCAGAGCGGAGGAGCGATCGCGTCTGCTCTCCAGGGAAGAGAGGGATGAAAACAAAAAAGAAGAAAGCCAAGAAAGCGTCTTAGCTGGGACCAGCACAGATGTACATCTCACCACGGGTTCTGCATCTCTGAGCAGTCAGCTACTGTACAGCGGAGTGTGTGTGTGTGTATAGGAGGGTGTGTGTGTGTGTATATGAGTGTGTGGGTGTAGGAGGGTGTGTGTGTGTTATAGAAGCAAGGTCAGCACAAAACTAGAAGCTATTTTTAAACCCCTGCACAGTGGAGATGACAGGACTGGGGGGTAAGGAGGGTCGGGGGGAGGGCGAATATATTTCAGATGACTACTGCATAGTAGTTCACACAACGCACCCAAAGTTAATTTCTTGGAGTGTCTCTGGATAAGGTTAGTGTATAGAATATAAAAGTTCCATGAGGGACAACCTACATTACCAACGCAAGGGACACCAGCCTGCTGATCTCTTTAAAGCTGGGGATATGGTGTGCATTTTGGCAGGCGAGATGGGAATGTATATCTGTTGGAATAACATTATACAGCAGTAGTCCACAGACCAGCCAACCACAGACGGATGTGACACACACTCTGGTAGCACGCCTAATAACCTGGAATAGTTATTTTTTCTTTTTTAGGATTCAATTAGTTCTTTCCCCCCCCTCCCTCCCTCCCTCCCTCCCTCCCTCCCTCCCTCTTCCTTCCCCTTCCAACTATTAGAATAAATAATTGGGAGGATCATGTGAATGATTAGATCATAGCTGAGGGCGGCCACGGTTTATTAATAGAGTTTGATTCATAAGAAGTAAGTCCCTATTAATATGTCTATTACAATCTCTGTGCAGAAACACAATGGTTTTATTACACACAGCTCTCAATGGAAAGCGGAGAGTGGAAGCGAAAGGGATGAGCGAGGGAGAGAGAGAGAGAGAGAGAGAGAGAGAAGGGGGGTCGAGAGAGAGACAGAGAGAGAGAGAGAGAGAGAGAGAGAGAGAGAGAGAGAGAGAGAGAGAGAGAGAGAGAGAAGGGGGTCGAGAGAGACAGAGAGAGAGAGAGAGAGAGAGAGAGAGAGAGAGAAGGGGGTTGAGAGAGAGACAGAGCGAGAGAGAGAGAGAGAGAGAGAGAGAGAGAGAGAGAAGGGGGTCGAGAGAGAGACAGAGAGAGAGAGAGAGAGAGAGAAGGGGGCCGAGAGAAAGACAGAGAGAGAGAGAGAGAGAGAGAGAGAGAGAGAGAGAGAGAGGGGGTTGAGAGAGAGACAGAGAGAGAGAGAGAGAAGGGGGTCGAGAGAGAGACAGAGAGACAGAGAGAGAGAGAGAGAGAGAGAGAGAGAGGGAGAGAGAGAGAGAGAGAGAGAGAGAAAGAGAGAGAGAGAAGGGGGCCGGGAGAGAGAGAGAGAGAGAGAGAGAGAGAGAGAGAGAGAGAGAGAGAGAGAGAGAGACATTGAAATTACATTTGATGGAAAAGCAAAGCATCGCGGGAGAAATAGAAATGAAAGGAGAGGAGGTTGAGAGCTGGAGGAAGAGACAGGAAGAGAGGGGGAGGAATAGACAGGAAGAGAGGGGGGGGGGTAGACAGGAAGAGATAGGGAGGAAGAGACAGGAAGAGAGGGGGAGGAAGAGACAGGAAGAGAGGGGGAGGAATAGACTGGAAGAGATAGGGAGGAAGAGACAGGAAGAGAGAGGGAGGAAGGAGAGGAGGTTGAGAGAAATATGAAGACACAGGAAGAGAGAGGGAGGAAGAGACAGGAAGAGAGGGAGAGGAAGAGACGGGAAGAGAGAGGGAGGAAGAGACAGGAAGAGAGAGGGAGGAAGAGACAGGAAGAGATAGGGAGGAAGAGACAGGAAGAGAGAGGGAGGAAGAGACAGGAAGAGATAGGGAGGAAGAGACAGGAAGAGAGAGGGAGGAAGAGACAGGAAGAGATAGGGAGGAAGAGACAGGAAGAGAGGGGGAGGAAGGAGAGGTGGTTGAGAGAAAGAGGAAGACACAGGAAGAGAGAGGGAGGAAGAGACAGGAAGAGAGAGGGAGGAAGAGACAGGAAGAGATAGGGAGGAAGAGACAGGAAGAGAGGGGAGGAAGGAGAGGAGGTTGAGAGAAATAGGAAGACACAGGAAGAGAGAGAGAGAGGAAGAGACAGGAAGAGAGGGGGAGGAAGAGACGGGAAGAGAGAGGGAGGAAGGAGAGGAGGTTGAGAGAAAGAGGAAGACACAGGAAGAGAGAGGGAGGAAGAGACAGGAAGAGAGAGGGAGGAAGAGACAGGAAGAGAGACAGAAACAGAAGGAGAGGAGTTTGAGAGAGGGAGGAAGAGACAGGAAGAGAGACAGAAACGGAAGGAGAGGAGGTTGAGAGAGGGAGGATGTGAGCCAGGAAGAGAGTGAGAGAGGAAGAGACAGGAAGAGAGAGAGAAATGGAAGGAGAGGTGGTTGAAAGAGGGAGGATGTGAGCCAGGAAGAGAAGAGAGAGAGAGGAAGAGACAGGAAGAGAGACAGAAACAGAAGGAGAGGAGTTTGAGAGAGGGAGGAAGAGACAGGAAGAGAGACAGAAACGGAAGGAGAGGAGGTTGAGAGAGGGAGGATGTGAGCCAGGAAGAGAGAGAGAGAGAGGAAGAGACAGGAAGAGAGAGAGAAATGGAAGGAGAGGTGGTTGAAAGAGGGAGGATGTGAGCCAGGAAGAGAAGAGAGAGAGAGGAAGAGACAGGAAGAGAGACAGAAACGGAAGGAGAGGAGGTTGAGAGAGGGAGGAAGAGACAGGAAGAGAGACAGAAACGGAAGGAGAGGAGGTTGAGAGAGGGAGGAAGAGACAGGAAGAGAGACAGAAATGGAAGGAGAGGAGGTTGAGAGAGGGAGGATGTGAGACAGGAAGAGAGACAGAAACAGAAGGAGAGGAGGTTGAGATAGGGAGGAAGAGACAGGAAAAGAGACGGAAACAGAAGGAGAGGAGGTTGAGAGAGGGAGGATGTGAGACAGGAAGAGAGAGAGAGGAAGAGACAGGAAGAGAGACAGAAACGTAAGGAGAGGAGGTTGAGAGAGGGAGGAAGAGACAGGAAGAGAGACAGAAACAGAAGGAGAGGAGGTTGAGAGAGGGAGGAAGAGACAGGAAGAGAGACAGAAACAGAAGGAGAGGAGGTTGAGAGAGGGAGGAAGAGACAGGAAGGGAGACAGAAACGGAAAGATAGGAGGTTGAGAGAGGGAGGATGTGAGACAGGAAGAGAGACAGAAACAGAAGGAGAGGAGGTTGAGATAGGGAGGAAGAGACAGGAAAAGAGACAGAAACAGAAGGAGAGGAGGTTGAGAGAGGGAGGATGTGAGACAGGAAGAGAGAGAGAGGAAGAGACAGGAAGAGAGACAGAAACGTAAGGAGAGGAGGTTGAGAGAGGGAGGAAGAGACAGGAAGAGAGACAGAAA